>NW_023367336.1:0-34684 GCF_902167145.1 Zea mays
AGATCACATTCTAGGATTTCTGGTGGAGACCATTTTTTGGTCAAAAATCCGTAGGTGTTAGCCTTCGGTATTATTGAAAATGGTCGTTCATGGCTATTTTCGACAAAAATGGGGGTTGTGTGGCCATTGATCATCGACTAGAGGCTCATACACCTCACCCCACATATGTTTCCTTGCCATAGATCACATTCTTGGATTTCTGGTGGAGACCATTTCTTGGTCAAAAATCCGTAGGTGTTAGCCTTCGGTATTATTGAAAATGGTCGTTCATGGCTATTTTCGACAAAAATGGGGGTGTGTGGCCATTGATCATCGGCCAGATGCTCATACACCTCACCCCACATATGTTTCCTTGCCATAGATCACATTCTTGGATTTCTGGTGGAGACCATTTCTTGGTCTAAAATCCATAGGTCTTAGCCTCTAGTATTATTGAAAATGGTCGCTCATGGCTATTTTCATAAAAAATGGGGGTTGTGTGGCCATTTATCATCACCTAGAGGCTCATAAACCTCACCCCACATATGTTTCCTTGCCATAGATCACATTCTTGGATTTCTGGTGGAGACCATTTCTTGGTTAAAAACTCGTACGTGTTAGCCTTCGGTATTATTGAAAATGGTCGTTCATGGCTATTTTCGGCAAAATGGGGGTTGTGTGGCCATTGATCATCGACCAGAGGATCATACACCTCACCCCACATATGTTTCCTTGCCATAGATCACATTCTTGGATTCGTGGTGGAGACCATTTCTTGGTCAAAAATCCATACGTGTTAGCCTTTGGTATTTTTGAAAATGGTCATTCATGGCTATTTTCGACAAAAATGGGGGTTGTGTGGCCATTGATCATCGACTAGAGGCTCATACACCTCACCCCACATATGTTTCCTTGCCATAGATCACATTCTTGGATTTCTGGTGGAGACCATTTCTTGGTCAAAAATCCGTAGGTGTTAGCCTTCGGTATTATTGAAAATGGTCGTTCATGGCTATTTTCGACAAAAATGGGGGTGTGTGGCCATTGATCATCGACCAGACGCTCATACACCTCACCCCACATTTGTTTCCTTGCCATAGATCACATTCTTGGATTTCTGGTGGAGACCATTTCTTGGTTTAAAATCCGTAGGTGTTAGCCTCTAGTATTATTGAAAATGGTCGCTCATGGCTATTTTCAAGGTCGCTCATGGCTATTTTCATAAAAAATGGGGGTTGTGTGGCCATTTATCATCGACTAGAGGCTCATAAACCTCACCCCACATATGTTTCCTTGCCATAGATTACATTCTTGGATTTCTGGTGGAAACCATTTCTTGGTTAAAAACGCGTACGTGTTAGCCTTCGGTATTATTGAAAATGGCCGTTCATGGCTATTTTCGACAAAAATGGGGGTTGTGTGGCCATTGATCATCGACCAGACGCTCATACACCTCACTACACATATGTTTCCTTGCCATAGATCACATTCTTGGATTTATGGTGGAGACCATTTCTTGGTCAAAAATCCGTAGGTGTTAGCCTTCGGTATTATTGAAAATGGTCGTTCATGGCTATTTTCGACAAAATGGGGGTTGTGTGGCAATTGATCATCGACCAGAGGCTCATACACCTCACCCCACATATGTTTCCTTGCCATAGATCACATTCTTGGATTTCTGGTGGAGACCATTTCTTGGGCAAAAATCTGAATCTGTTAGCCTTTGGTATTTTTGAAAATGGTCATTCATGGCTATTTTCGACAAAAATGGGGGTTGTGTGGCCATTGATCTTCGACCAGAGGCTCATACACCTCACTACACATATGTTTCCTTGCCATAGATCACATTCTTGGATTTATGGTGGAGACCATTTCTTGGTCAAAAATCCGTAGGTGTTAGCCTTCAGTGTCATTGAAAATGGTCGTTCATGGCTATTTTCGACAAAAATTAGGGTTGTGTGGCCATTGATCGTCGACTAGAGGCTCATACACCTCACCCCATATATGTTTCCTTGCCATAGATCACATTCTTGGATTTCTGGTGGAGACCATTTCTTGGTCAAAAATCCGTAGGTGTTAGCCTTCGGTATTATTGAAAATGGTCATTCATGGCTATTTTCGGCAAAATGGGGGTTGTGTGGCCATTGATCGTCGACCAGAGGCTCATACACCTCACCCCACATATGTTTCCTTGCCATAGATCACATTCTTGGATTTCTGGTGGAAACCATTTCTTGGTCTAAAATCCGTAGGTGTTAGCCTCTAGTATTATTGAAAATGGTCGCTCATGGCTATTTTCAAGGTCGCTCATGGCTATTTTCATAAAAAATGGGGGTTGTGTTGCCATTGATCATCGACCAGAGGCTCGTAAACCTCACCCCGACCATTTCTTGGTCAAAAATCCGTAGGTGTTAGCCTTTGGTATTATTGAAAATGGTCGTTCATGGCTATTTTCGACAAAAATGGGGGTTGTGTGGCCATTGATCATCGACCAGAGGCTCATACACCTCACCCCACATATGTTTCCTTGCCATAGATTACATTCTTGGATTTCTGGTGGAAACCATTTCTTGGTTAAAAACTCGTACGTGTTAGCCTTCGGTATCATTGAAAATGGTCATTCATGGCTATTTTCGACAAAAATGGGGGTTGTGTGGCCATTGATCATCGACCAGAGGCTCGTACACCTCACCCCACATATGTTTCCTTGCCATAGATCACATTCTTGGATTTCTGGTGGAGACCATTTCTTGGTCAAAAATCCGTACGTGTTAGCCTTTGGTATTTTTGAAAATGGTCATTCATGGCTATTTTCGACAAAAATGGGGGTTGTGTGGCCATTGATCATCGACTAGAGGCTCATACACCTCACCCCACATATGTTTCCTTGCCATAGATCACATTCTTGGATTTCTGGTGGAGACCATTTCTTGGTCAAAAATCCGTAGGTGTTAGCCTTCGGTATTATTGAAAATGGTCGTTCATGGCTATTTTCGACAAAAATGGGGGTTGTGTGGCCATTGATCATCAACCAGACGCTCATACACCTCACCCCACATATGTTTCCTTGCCATAGATCACATTCTTGGATTTTTGGTGGAGACCTTTTCTTGGTCCAAAATCCGTAGGTGTTAGCCTCTAGTATTATTGAAAATGGTCGCTCATGGCTATTTTCAAGGTCGCTCATGGTTATTTTCATAAAAAATGGGGGTTGTGTGGCCATTTATCATCGACTAGAGGCTCATACACCTCACCCCACATATGTTTCCTTGCCATAGATTACATTCTTGGATTTCTGGTGGAAACCATTTCTTGGTTAAAAACTCGTACGTGTTAGCCTTCGGTATTATTGAAAATGGTCATTCATGGCTATTTTCGGCAAAATGGGGGTTGTGTGGCCATTGATCGTCGACCAGAGGCTCATACACCTCACCCCACATATGTTTCCTTGTCGTAGATCACATTCTTGGATTTCTGGTGGAGACCATTTCTTGGTCAAAAATTCGTAGGTGTTAGCCTTCGATATTATTGAAAATGGTCATTCATGGCTATTTTCGGCAAAATGGGGGTTGTGTGGCCATTGATCGTCGACCAGAGGCTCATACACCTCACCCCACATATGTTTCCTTGTCGTAGATCACATTCTTGGATTTCTGGTGGAGACCATTTCTTGGTCAAAAATCCATAGGTGTTAGCCTTCGATATTATTGAAAATGGTCGTTCATGGCTATTTTCGACAAAAATGGGGGTTGTGTGGCCAATGATCATCGACCAGAGGCTCATACACCTCACCCCACATATGTTTCCTTGCTATAGATCACATTCTTGGATTTCTGGTGGAGACCATTTCTTGGTCAAAAATCCGTAGGTGTTAGCCTTCGGTATTATTGAAAATGGTCGTTCATGGCTATTTTCGACAAAAATGGGGGTTGTGTGGCCATTGATCATCGACCAGACGCTCATACACCTCACCCCACATATGTTTCCTTGCCATAGATCACATTCTTGGATTTCTGGTGGAGACCATTTCTTGGTCTAAAATCCGTAGGTGTTAGCCTCTAGTATTATTGAAAATGGTCGCTCATGGCTATTTTCAAGGTCGCTCATGGCTATTTTCATAAAAAATGGGGGTTGTGTGGCCATTTATCATCGACTAGAGGCTCATAAACCTCACCCCACATATGTTTCCTTGCCATAGATCACATTCTTGGATTTCTGGTGGAGACCATTTCTTGGTCAAAAATCCGTAGGTGTTAGCCTTCGGTATTATTGTAAATGATCGTTCATGGCTATTTTCGACAAAAATGGGGGTTGTGTGGCCATTGATCATCGACCAGAGGCTCGTCCACCTCACCCCCCATATGTTTCCTTGCAATAGATCACATTCTAGGATTTCTGGTGGAGACCATTTCTTGGTCTAAAATCCGTAGGTGTTAGCCTCTAGTATTATTGAAAATGGTCGCTCATGGCTATTTTCAAGGTCACTCATGGCTATTTTCATAAAAAATGGGGGTTGTGTGGCCATTTATCATCGACTAGAGGCTCATAGACCTCACCCCACATATGTTTCCTTGCCATAGATTACATTCTTGGATTTCTGGTGGAAACCATTTCTTGGTTAAAAACTCGTACGTGTTAGCCTTCGGTATTATTGAAAATGGTGATTCATGGCTATTTTCGGCAAAATGGGGGTTGTGTGGCCATTGATCGTCGACCAGAGGCTCATACACCTCACCCCACATATGTTTCCTTGTCGTAGATCACATTCTTGGATTTCTGGTGGAGACCATTTCTTGGTCAAAAATCCGTAGGTGTTAGCCTTCGGTATTATTGAAAATGGTCGTTCATGGCTATTTTCGACAAAATGGGGGTTGTGTGGCAATTGATCATCGACCAGAGGCTCATACACCTCACCCCACATATGTTTCCTTGCCATAGATCACATTCTTGGATTTCTGGTGGAGACCATTTCTTGGTCAAAAATCCGTACGTGTTAGCCTTTGGTATTTTTGAAAATGGTCATTCATGGCTATTTTCGACAAAAATGGGGGTTGTGTGGCCATTGATCATCGACTAGAGGCTCATACACCTCACCCCACATATGTTTCCTTGCCATAGATCACATTCTTGGATTTCTGGTGGAGACCATTTCTTGGTCAAAAATCCGTAGGTGTTAGCCTTCGGTATTATTGTAAATGGTCATTCATGGCTATTTTCGACAAAAATGGGGGTTGTGTGGCCATTGATCATCGACCAGAGGCTCATACACCTCACCCCACATATGTTTCCTTGCCATAGATCACATTCTTGGATTTCTGGTGGAGACCATTTCTTGGTCAAAAATCCGTAGGTCTTAGCCTCTAGTATTATTGAAAATGGTCGCTCATGGCTATTTTCATAAAAAATGGGGGTTGTGTGGCCATTTATCATCGACTAGAGGCTCATAGACCTCACCCCACATATGTTTCCTTGCCATAGATTACATTCTTGGATTTCTGGTGGAAACCATTTCTTGGTTAAAAACTCGTACGTGTTAGCCTTCGGTATTATTGAAAATGGTGATTCATGGCTATTTTCGGCAAAATGGGGGTTGTGTGGCCATTGATCGTCGACCAGAGGCTCATACACCTCACCCCACATATGTTTCCTTGTCGTAGATCACATTCTTGGATTTCTGGTGGAGACCATTTCTTGGTCAAAAATCCGTAGGTGTTAGCCTTCGGTATTATTGAAAATGGTCGTTCATGGCTATTTTCGACAAAATGGGGGTTGTGTGGCAATTGATCATCGACCAGAGGCTCATACACCTCACCCCACATATGTTTCCTTGCCATAGATCACATTCTTGGATTTCTGGTGGAGACCATTTCTTGGTCAAAAATCCGTACGTGTTAGCCTTTGGTATTTTTGAAAATGGTCATTCATGGCTATTTTCGACAAAAATGGGGGTTGTGTGGCCATTGATCATCGACTAGAGGCTCATACACCTCACCCCACATATGTTTCCTTGCCATAGATCACATTCTTGGATTTCTGGTGGAGACCATTTCTTGGTCAAAAATCCGTAGGTGTTAGCCTTCGGTATTATTGTAAATGGTCATTCATGGCTATTTTCGACAAAAATGGGGGTTGTGTGGCCATTGATCATCGACCAGAGGCTCATACACCTCACCCCACATATGTTTCCTTGCCATAGATCACATTCTTGGATTTCTGGTGGAGACCATTTCTTGGTCAAAAATCCGTAGGTCTTAGCCTCTAGTATTATTGAAAATGGTCTCTCATGGCTATTTTCATAAAAATTGAGGGTTGTGTGGCCATTGAACATCGACCAGAGGCTCGTACACCTCACCCCACATATGTTTCCTTGCCATAGATCACATTCTTGGATTTCTGGTGGAGACCATTTCTTGGTCAAAAATCCGTAGGTGTTAGCCTTCGATATTATTGAAAATGGTCGTTCATGGCTATTTTCGACAAAAATGGGGGTTGTGTGGCCATTGATCATCGACCAGAGGCTCATACACCTCACCCCACATATGTTTCCTTGCCATAGATCACATTCTTGGATTTCTGGTGGAGACCATTTCTTGGTCAAAAATCCGTAGGTCTTAGCCTCTAATATTATTGAAAATGGTCGCTCATGGCTATTTTCATAAAAAAATGGGGGTTGTGTGGCCATTTATCATCGACTAGAGGCTCATAAATCTCACCCCACATATGTTTCCTTGCCATAGATCACATTCTTGGATTTCTGGTGGAAACCATTTCTTGGTTAAAAACTCGTACGTGTTAGCCTTCGGTATTATTGAAAATGATCATTCATGGCTATTTTCGGCAAAATGGGGGTTGTGTGGCCATTGATCGTCGACCAGAGGCTCATACACCTCACCCCACATATGTTTCCTTGTCGTAGATCACATTCTTGGATTTCTGGTGGAGACCATTTCTTGGTCAAAAATCCGTAGGTGTTAGCCTTCGATATTATTGAAAATGGTCGTTCATGGCTATTTTCGACAAAAATGGGGGTTGTGTGGCCATTGATCATCGACCATAGGCTCATACACCTCACCCCACATATGTTTCCTTGCCATAGATCACATTCTTGGATTTCTGGTGGAGACCATTTCTTGGTCAAAAATCCGTAGGTGTTAGCCTTCGGTATTATTGTAAATGGTCATTCATGGCTATTTTCGACAAAAATGGGGGTTGTGTGGCCATTGATCATCGACGAGAGGCTCATACACCTCACCCCACATATGTTTCCTTGCCATAGATCACATTCTTGGATTTCTGGTGGAGACCTTTTCTTGGTCAAAAATCCGTAGGTCTTAGCCTCTAGTATTATTGAAAATGGTCGCTCATGGCTATTTTCATAAAAAATGGGGGTTGTGTGGCCATTGATCATCGACCAAGCCATGAACGACCATTTTCAAAAATACCAAAGGCTAACACGTACGGATTTTTGACCAAGAAATGGTCTCCACCAGAAATCCAAGAATGTGATCTATCGCAAGGAAACATATGTGGGGTGAGGTGTATGAGCGTCTGGTCGATGATCAATGGCCACACAACCCCCATTTTTGTCGAAAATAGCCATGAACGACCATTTTCAATAATACCGAAGGCTAACACCTACAGATTTTTGACCAAGAAATGGTCTCCACCAGAAATCCAAGAATGTGATCTATGGCAAGGAAACATATGTGGGGTGAGGTGTATGAGCCTCTGGTCGATGATCAATGGCCACACAACCCCCATTTTTGTCGAAAATAGCCATGAACGACCATTTTCAATAATATCGAAGGCTAACACCTACGGATTTTTGACCAAGAAATGGTCTCCACCAGAAATCCAAGAATGTGATCTACGACAAGGAAACATATGTGGGGTGAGGTGTATGAGCCTCTGGTCGACGATCAATGGCCACAGAACCCCCATTTTGCCGAAAATAGCCATGAGCGACCATTTTCAATAATATTAGAGGCTAAGACCTACGGATTTTTGACCAAGAAATGGTCTCCACCAGAAATCCAAGAATGTGATCTATGGCGAGGAAACATATGTGGGGTGAGGTGTATGAGCCTCTGGTCGATGATCAATGGCCACACAACCCCCATTTTTGTCGAAAATAGCCATGAACGACCATTTTCAATAATACCGAAGGCTAACACCTACGGATTTTTGACCAAGAAATGGTCTCCACCAGAAATCCAAGAATGTGATCTATGGCAAGGAAACATATGTGGGGTGAGGTGTACGAGCCTCTGGTCGATGATCAATGGCCACAGAACCCCCATTTTGCCGAAAATAGCCATGAACGACCATTTTCAATAATACCGAAGGCTAACACCTACGGATTTTTGACCAAGAAATGGTCTCCACCAGAAATCCAAGAATGTGATCTATGGCAAGGAAACATATGTGGGGTGAGGTGTACGAGCCTCTGGTCGATGATCAATGGCCACAGAACCCCCATTTTGCCGAAAATAGCCATGAACGACCATTTTCAATAATACCGAAGGCTAACACGTACGAGTTTTTGACCAAGAAATGGTCTCCACCAGAAATCCAAGAATGTGATCTATGGCAAGGAAACATATGTGGGGTGAGGTGTATGAGCCTCTGGTCGATGATCAATGGCCACACAACCCCCATTTTTGTCGAAAATAGCCATGAACGACCATTTTCAATAATATCGAAGGCTAACACCTACGGTTTTTTGACCAAGAAATGGTCTCCACCAGAAATCCAAGAATGTGATCTACGACAAGGAAACATATGTGGGGTGAGGTGTATGAGCCTCTGGTCGACGATCAATGGCCACACAACCCCCATTTTGCCGAAAATAGCCATGAATGACCATTTTCAATAATACCGAAGGCTAACACGTACGGGTTTTTAACCAAGAAATGGTTTCCACCAGAAATCCAAGAATGTAATCTATGGCAAGGAAACATATGTGGGGTGAGGTTTATGAGCCTCTAGTCGATGATAAATGGCCACACAACCCCCATTTTTTATGAAAATAGCCATGAGCGAGCTTGAAAATAGCCATGAGCGACCATTTTCAATAATACTAGAGGCTAACACCTACGGATTTTAGACCGAGAAATGGTCTCCACTAGAAATCCAAGAATGTGATCTATGGCAAGGAAACAAATGTGGGGTGAGGTGTATGAGCGTCTGGTCGATGGTCAATGGCCACACAACCCCCATTTTTGTCGAAAATAGCCATGAACGACCATTTTCAATAATACCGAAGGCTAACACCTACGGATTTTTGACCAAGAAATGGTCTCCACCAGAAATCCAAGAATGTGATCTATGGCAAGGAAACATATGTGGGGTGAGGTGTATGAGCCTCTAGTCGATGATCAATGGCCACACAACCCCCATTTTTGTCGAAAATAGCCATGAATGACCATTTTCAAAAATACCAAAGGCTAACACGTATGGATTTTTGACCAAGAAATGGTCTCCACCAGGAATCCAAGAATGTGATCTATGGCAAGGAAACATATGTGGGGTGAGGTGTATGATCCTCTGGTCGATGATCAATGGCCACACAACCCCCATTTTGCCGAAAATAGCCATGAACGACCATTTTCAATAATACCGAAGGCTAACAAGTACGAGTTTTTAACCAAGAAATGGTCTCCACCAGAAATCCAAGAATGTGATCTATGGCAAGGAAACATATGTGGGGTGAGGTTTATGAGCCTCTAGGTGATGATAAATGGCCACACAACCCCCATTTTTTATGAAAATAGCCATGAGCGACCATTTTCAATAATACTAGAGGCTAAGACCTACGGATTTTAGACCAAGAAATGGTCTCCACCAAAAATCCAAGAATGTGATCTATGGCAAGGAAACATATGTGGGGTGAGGTGTATGAGCATCTGGTCGATGATCAATGGCCACACACCCCCATTTTTGTCGAAAATAGCCATGAACGACCATTTTCAATAATACCGAAGGCTAACACCTACGGATTTTTGACCAAGAAATGGTCTCCACCAGAAATCCAAGAATGTGATCTATGGCAAGGAAACATATGTGGGGTGAGGTGTATGAGCCTCTAGTCGATGATCAATGGCCACACATCCCCCATTTTTGTCGAAAATAGCCATGAACGACCAATTTCAATAATACCGAAGGCTAACACCTACGGATTTTTGACCAAGAAATGGTCTCCACCAAAAATCCAAGAATGTGATCTATGGCAAGGAAACATATGTGGGGTGAGGTGTATGAGCCTCTGGTCGATGATCAATGGCCACACAACCCCCATTTTGCCGAAAATAGCCATGAATGACCATTTTCAATAATACCGAAGGCTAACACGTACGAGTTTTTAACCAAGAAATGGTTTCCACCAGAAATCCAAGAATGTAATCTATGGCAAGGAAACATATGTGGGGTGAGGTTTATGAGCCTCTAGTCGATGATAAATGGCCACACAACCCCCATTTTTTATGAAAATAGCCATGAGCGACCTTGAAAATAGCCATGAGCGACCATTTTCAATAATACTAGAGGCTAACACCTACGGATTTTAGACCAAGAAATGGTCTCCACCAGAAATCCAAGAATGTGATCTATGGCAAGGAAACATATGTGGGGTGAGGTGTATGAGCGTCTGGTCGATGATCAATGGCCACACAACCCCCATTTTTGTCGAAAATAGCCGTGAACGACCATTTTCAATAATAACGAAGGCTAACACCTACGGATTTTTGACCAAGAAATGTCTGCACCAGAAATCCAAGAATGTGATCTATGGCAAGGAAACATATGTGGGGTGAGGTGTATGAGCCTCTAGTCGATGATCAATGGCCACACAACCCCCATTTTTGTCGAAAATAGCCATGAATGACCATTTTCAAAAATACCAAAGGCTAACACGTACGGATTTTTAACCAAGAAATGGTCTCCACCAGAAATCCAAGAATGTGATCTATGGCAAGGAAACATATGTGGGGGGAGGTGTACGAGCCTCTGGTTGATGATCAATGGCCACACAACCCCCATTTTGCCGAAAATAGCCATGAATGACCATTTTCAATAATACCGAAGGCTAACACGTACGAGTTTTTAACCAAGAAATGGTTTCCACCAGAAATCCAAGAATGTAATCTATGGCAAGGAAACATATGTGGGGTGAGGTTTATGAGCCTCTAGTCGATGATAAATGGCCACACAACCCCCATTTTTTATGAAAATAGCCATGAGCGACCTTGAAAATAGCCATGAGCGACCATTTTCAATAATACTAGAGGCTAACACCTACGGATTTTAGAACAAGAAATGGTCTCCACCAGAAATCCAAGAATGTGATCTATGGCAAGGAAACATATGTGGGGTGAGGTGTATGAGCGTCTGGTCGATGATCAATGGCCACACAACCCCCATTTTTGTCGAAAATAGCCATGAACGACCATTTTCAATAATACCGAAGGCTAACACCTACGGATTTTTGACCAAGAAATGGTCTCCACCAGAAATCCAAGAATGTGATCTATGGCAAGGAAACATATGTGGGGTGAGGTGTATGAGCCTCTGGTCGACGATCAATGGCCACACAACCCTAATTTTTGTCGAAAATAGCCATGAACGACCATTTTCAATGACACTGAAGGCTAACACCTACGGATTTTGACCAAGAAATGGTCTCCACCATAAATCCAAGAATGTGATCTATGGCAAGGAAACATATGTGTAGTGAGGTGTATGAGCCTCTTGTCGAAGATCAATGGCCACACAACCCCCATTTTTGTCGAAAATAGCCATGAATGACCATTTTCAAAAATACCAAAGGCTAACACGTACGGATTTTTGACCAAGAAATGGTCTCCACCAGAAATCCAAGAATGTGATCTATGGCAAGGAAACATATGTGGGGTGAGGTGTACGAGCCTCTGGTCGATAATGAATGGTCACACAACCCCACTTTTGCCAAAAATAGCCATGAACGACCATTTTCAATAATACCGAAGGCTAACACGTACGAGTTTTTAACCAAGAAATGGTCTCCACCAGAAATCCAAGAATGTGATCTATGGCAAGGAAACATATGTGGGGCGAGGTTTATGAGCCTCTAGTCGATGATAAATGGCCACACAACCCCCATTTTTTATGAAAATAGCCATGAGCGACCTTGAAAATAGCCATGAGCGACCATTTTCAATAATACTAGAGGCTAACACCTATGGATTTTAGACCAAGAAATGGTCTCCACCAGAAATCCAAGAATGTGATCTATGACAAGGAAACATATGTGGGGTGAGGTGTATGAGCGTCTGGTCGATGATCAATGGCCACACAACCCCCATTTTTGTCGAAAATAGCCATGAACGACCATTTTCAATAATACCGAAGGCTAACACCTACGGATTTTTGACCAAGAAATGGTCTCCACCAGAAATCCAAGAATGTGATCTATGGCAAGGAAACATATGTGGGGTGAGGTGTATGAGCCTCTGGTCGATGATCAATGGCCACACAACCCCCATTTTTGTCGAAAATAGCCATGAACGACCATTTTCAATAATACCGAAGGCTAACACCTACGGATTTTTGACCAACAAATGGTCTCCACCAGAAATCCAAGAATGTGATCTATGGCAAGGAAACATATGTGGGGTGAGGTGTATGAGCGTCTGGTCGATGATCAATGGCCACACAACCCCCATTTTTGTCGAAAATAGCCATGAATGACCATTTACAATAATACCGAAGGCTAACACCTACGGATTTTTGACCAAGAAGTGGTCTCCACCAGAAATCCAAGAATGTGATCTATGGAAAGGAAACATATGTGGGTGAGGTGTACGAGCCTTTGGTCGATGATCAATGGCCACAGAACCCCCATTTTGCCGAAAATAGCCATGAACGACCATTTTCAATAATACCGAAGGCTAACACGTACGAGTTTTTGACCAAGAAATGGTCTCCACCAAAAATCCAAGAATGTGATCTATGGCAAGGAAACATATGTGGGGTGAGGTGTACGAGCCTCTGGTTGATGATCAATGGCCACACAACCCCCATTTTGCCGAAAATAGCCATGAATGACCATTTTCAATAATACCGAAGGCTAACACGTACGAGTTTTTAACCAAGAAATGGTTTCCACCAGAAATCCAAGAATGTAATCTATGGCAAGGAAACATATGTGGGGTGAGGTTTATGAGCCTCTAGTCAATGATAAATGGCCACACAACCCCCATTTTTTATGAAAATAGCCATGAGCGACCTTGAAAGTAGCCATGAGCGACCATTTTCAATAATACTAGAGGATAACACCTACGGATTTTAGACCAAGAAATGGTCTCCACCAGAAATCCAAGAATGTGATCTATGGCAAGGAAACATATGTGGGGTGAGGTGTATGAGCGTCTGGTCGATGATCAATGGCCACACAACCCCCATTTTTGTCGAAAATAGCCATGAACGACCATTTTCAATAATACCGAAGGCTAACACCTACGGATTTTTGACCAAAAAATGGTCTCCACCAGAAATCCAAGAATGTGATCTATGGCAAGGAAACATATGTGGGGTGAGGTGTATGAGCCTCTGGTCGACGATCAATGGCCACACAACCCTAATTTTTGTCGAAAATAGCCATGAACGACCATTTTCAATGACACTGAAGGCTAACACCTACGGATTTTTGACCAAGAAATGGTCTCCACCATAAATCCAAGAATGTGATCTATGGCAAGGAAACATATGTGTAGTGAGGTGTATGAGCCTCTGGTCGAAGATCAATGGCCACACAACCCCCATTTTTGTCGAAAATAGCCATGAATGACCATTTTCAAAAATACCAAAGGCTAACACGTACGGATTTTTGACCAAGAAATGGTCTCCACCAGAAATCCAAGAATGTGATCTATGGCAAGGAAACATATGTGGGGTGAGGTGTACGAGCCTCTGGTCGATAATGAATGGCCACACAACCCCCATTTTGCCGGAAATAGCCATGAACGACCATTTTCAATAATACCGAAGGCTAACACGTACGAGTTTTTAACCAAGAAATGGTCTCCACCAGAAATCCAAGAATGTGATCTATGGCAAGGAAACATATGTGGGGCGAGGTTTATGAGCCTCTAGTCGATGATAAATGGCCACACAACCCCCATTTTTTATGAAAATAGCCATGAGCGACCTTGAAAATAGCCATGAGCGACCATTTTCAATAATACTAGAGGCTAACACCTATGGATTTTAGACCAAGAAATGGTCTCCACCAGAAATCCAAGAATGTGATCTATGGCAAGGAAACATATGTGGGGTGAGGTGTATGAGCGTCTGGTCGATGATCAATGGCCACACAACCCCCATTTTTGTCGAAAATAGCCATGAACGACCATTTTCAATAATACCGAAGGCTAACACCTACGGATTTTTGACTAAGAAATGGTCACCACCAGAAATCCAAGAATGTGATCTATGGCAAGGAAACATATGTGGGGTGAGGTGTATGAGCCTCTGGTCGATGATCAATGGCCACACAACCCCCATTTTTGTCGAAAATAGCCATGAACGACCATTTTCAATAATACCGAAGGCTAACACCTACGGATTTTTGACCAAGAAATGGTCTCCACCAGAAATCCAAGAATGTGATCTATGGCAAGGAAACATATGTGGGGTGAGGTGTATGAGCGTCTGGTTGATGATCAATGGGCACACAACCCCCATTTTTGTCGAAAATAGCCATGAATGACCATTTACAATAATACCGAAGGCTAACACCTATGGATTTTTGACCAAGAAATGGTCTCCACCAGAAATCCAAAAATGTGATCTATGGAAAGGAAACATATGTGGGGTGAGGTGTACGAGCCTCTGGTCGATGATCAATGGCCACAGAACCCCCATTTTGCCGAAAATAGCCATGAACGACCATTTTCAATAATACCGAAGGCTAACACGTACGAGTTTTTGACCAAGAAATGGTCTCCACCAAAAATCCAAGAATGTGATCTATGGCAAGGAAACATATGTGGGGTGAGGTGTATGAGCGTCTGGTCGATGATCAATGGCCACACAACCCCCATTTTTGTCGAAAATAGCCATGAATGACCATTTACAATAATACCGAAGGCTAACACCTACGGATTTTTGACCAAGAAATGGTCTCCACCAGAAATCCAAGAATGTGATCTATGGCAAGGAAACATATGTGGGGTGAGGTGTATGAGCCTCTGGTCGACGATCAATTGCCACACAACCCTATTTTTTGTCGAAAATAGCCATGAACGACCATTTTCAATGACACTGAAGGCTAACACCTACGGATTTTTGACCAAGAAATGGTCTCCACCATAAATCCAAGAATGTGATCTATGGCAAGGAAACATATGTGGGGTGAGGTGTATGAGCCTCTGGTCGATGATCAATGGCCACACAACCCCCATTTTTTGTCGAAAATAGCCATGAATGACCATTTACAATAATACCGAAGGCTAACACCTACGGATTTTTGACCAAGAAATGGTCTCCACCAGAAATCCAAGAATGTGATCTATGGCAAGGAAACATATGTGGGGTGAGGTGTATGAGCCTATGGTCGATGATCAATGGCCACACAACCCCCATTTTTGTCGAAAATAGCCATGAACGACCATTTTCAATAATATCGAAGGCTAACACCTACGGATTTTTGACCAAGAAATGGTCTCCACCAGAAATCCAAGAATGTGATCTACGACAAGGAAACATATGTGGGGTGAGGTGTATGAGCCTCTGGTCGACGATCAATAGCCACACAACCCCCATTTTGCCGAAAATAGCCATGAATGACCATTTTCAATAATACCGAAGGCTAACACGTACGAGTTTTTAACCAAGAAATGGTTTCCACCAGAAATCCAAGAATGTAATCTATGGCAAGGAAACATATGTGGGGTGAGGTTTATGAGCCTCTAGTCGATGGTAAATGGCCACACAACCCCCATTTTTTATGAAAATAGCCATGAGCGACCTTGAAAATAGCCATGAGCGACCATTTTCAATAATACTAGAGGCTAACACCTACGGATTTTAGACCAAGAAATGGTCTCCACCAGAAATCCAAGAATGTGATCTATGGCAAGGAAACATATGTGGGGTGAGGTGTATGAGCGTCTGGTCGATGATCAATGGCCACACAACCCCCATTTTTGTCGAAAATAGCCATGAACGACCATTTTCAATAATACCGAAGGCTAACACCTACGGATTTTTGACCAAGAAATGGTCTCCACCAGAAATCCAAGAATGTGATCTATGGCAAGGAAACATATGTGGGGTGAGGTGTATGAGCCTCTGGTCGACGATCAATGGCCACACAACCCTAATTTTTGTCGAAAATAGCCATGAACGACCATTTTCAATGACACTGAAGGCTAACACCTACGGATTTTTGACCAAGAAATGGTCTCCACCATAAATCCAAGAATGTGATCTATGGCAAGGAAACATATGTGTAGTGAGGTGTTTGAGCCTCTGGTCGAAGATCAATGGCCACACAACCCCCATTTTTGTCGAAAATAGCCATGAATGACCATTTTCAAAAATACCAAAGGCTAACACGTATGGATTTTTGACCAAGAAATGGTCTCCACCAGAAATCCAAGAATGTGATCTATGGCAAGGAAACATATGTGGGGTGAGGTGTACGAGCCTCTTGTCGATGATCAATGGCCACACAACCCCCATTTTGCCAAAAATAGCCATGAACGACCATTATCAATAATACCGAAGGCTAACACGTACGAGTTTTTAACCAAGAAATGGTCTCCACCAGAAATCCAAGAATGTGATTTATGGCAAGGAAACATATGTGGGGTGAGGTTTATGAGCCTCTAGTCGATGATAAATGGCCACACAACCCCCATTTTTTATGAAAATAGCCATGAGCGACCTTGAAAATAGCCATGAGCGACCATTTTCAATAATACTAGAGGCTAACACCTACGGATTTTAGACAAAGAAATGGTCTCCACCAGAAATCCAAGAATGTGATCTATGGCAAGGAAACATATGTGGGGTGAGGTGTATGAGCGTCTGGTTGATGATCAATGGCCACACAACCCCCATTTTTGTCGAAAATAGCCATGAACGACCATTTTCAATAATACCGAAGGCTAACACCTACGGATTTTTGACCAAGAAATGGTCTCCACCAGAAATCCAAGAATGTGATCTATGGCAAGGAAACATATGTGGGGTGAGGTGTATGAGCCTCTGGTCGACGATCAATGGCCACACAACCCTAATTTTTTGTCGAAAATAGCCATGAACGACCATTTTCAATGACACTGAAGGCTAACACCTACGGATTTTTGACCAAGAAATGGTCTCCACCATAAATCCAAGAATGTGATCTATGGCAAGGAAACATATGTGTAGTGAGGTGTATGAGCCTCTGGTCGAAGATCAATGGCCACACAACCCCCATTTTTGTCGAAAATAGCCATGAATGACCATTTTCAAAAATACCAAAGGCTAACACATTCGGATTTTTGCCCGAGAAATGGTCTCCACCAGAAATCCAAGAATGTGATCTATGGCAAGGAAAAATATGTGGGGTGAGGTGTACGAGCCTCTGGTCGATGATCAATGGCCACAGAACCCCCATTTTGCCGAAAATAGCCATGAATGACCATTTTCAATAATACCGAAGGCTAACACGTACGAGTTTTTGACCAAGAAATGGTCTCCACCAAAAATCCAAGAATGTGATCTATGGCAAGGAAACATATGAGGGGTGAGATTTATGAGTCTCTAGTCGATGATAAATGGCCACACAACCCCCTTTTTTATGAAAATAGCCATGAGCGACCATTTTCAATAATATTAGAGGCTAAGACCTACGGATTTTTGACCAAGAAATGGTCTCCACCAGAAATCTAAGAATGTGATCTATGGCAAGGAAACATATGTGGAGTGAGGTGTATGAGCCTCTGGTCGATGATCAATGGCCACACAACCCACATTGTTGTCGAAAATAGCCATGAATGACCATTTACAATAATACCGAAGGCTAACAGCTACGGATTTTTGACCAAGAAATGGTCTCCACCAGAAATCCAAGAATGTGATCTATGGCAAGGAAACATATGTGGGGTGAGGTGTATGAGCCTCTGGTCGATGATCAATGGCCACACAACCCCCATTTTTGTCGAAAATGGCTATGAACGACCATTTTCAATAATATCGAAGGCTAACACCTACGGATTTTTGACCAAGAAATGGTCTCCACCAGAAATCAAAGAATGTGATCTACGACAAGGAAACATATGTGGGGTGAGGTGTATGAGCCTCTGGTCGACGATCAATGGCCACACAACCCCCATTTTGCCGAAAATAGCCATGAATGACCATTTTCAATAATACCGAAGGCTAACACGTACGAGTTTTTAACCAAGAAATGGTTTCTACCAAAAATCCAAGAATGTAATCTATGGCAAGGAAACATATGTGGGGTGAGGTGTACGAGCCTCTGGTCGATGATCAATGGCCACACAACCCCCATTTTGCCGAAAATAGCCATGAACGACCATTTTCAATAATACCGAAGGCTAACACGTACGAGTTTTTGACCAAGAAATGGTCTCCACCAAAAATCCAAGAATGTGATCTATGGCAAGGAAACATATGTGGGGTGAGATTTATGAGCCTCTAGTCGATGATAAATGGCCACACAACCCCCGTTTTTTTATGAAAATAGCCATGAGCGACCATTTTCAATAATATTAGAGGCTAAGACCTACGGATTTTTGACCAAGAAATGGTCTCCACCAGAAATCCAAGAATGTGATCTATGGCAAGGAAACATATGTGGGGTGAGGTGTATGAGCCTATGGTCGATGATCAATGGCCACACAACCCCCATTTTTGTCGAAAATAGCCATGAATGACCATTTACAATAATACCGAAGGCTAACACCTACAGATTTTTGACCAAGAAATGGTCTCCACCAGAAATCCAAGAATGTGATCTATGGCAAGGAAACATATGTGGGGTGAGGTGTATGAGCCTCTGGTCGATGATCAATGGCCACACAACCCCCATTTTTGTCGAAAATAGCCATGAACGACCATTTTCAATAATATCGAAGGCTAACACCTACGGATTTTTGACCAAGAAATGGTCTCCACGAGAAATCCAAGAATGTGATCTACGACAAGGAAACATTTGTGGGGTGAGGTGTATGAGCCTCTGGTCGACGATCAATGGCCACACAACCCCCATTTTGCCGAAAATAGCCATGAATGACCATTTTCAATAATACCGAAGGCTAACACGTACGAGTTTTTAACGAAGAAATGGCTTCCACCAGAAATCCAAGAATGTAATCTATGGCAAGGAAACATATGTGGGGTGAGGTTTATGAGCCTCTAGTCGATGATAAATGGCCACACAACCCCCATTTTTTATGAAAATAGCCATGAGCGACCTTGAAAATAGCCATGAGCGACCATTTTCATAAATACTAGAGGCTAACACCTACGGATTTTAGACCAAGAAATGGTCTCCACCAGAAATCCAAGAATGTGATCTACGACAAGGAAACATATGTGGGGTGAGGTGTATGAGCCTCTGGTCGACGATCAATGGCCACACAACCCCCATTTTGCCGAAAATAGCCATGAATGACCATTTTCAATAATACCGAAGGCTAACACGTACGAGTTTTTAACCAATAAATGGTTTCCACCAGAAATCCAAGAATGTAATCTATGGCAAGGAAACATATGTGGGGTGAGGTGTACGAGCCTCTGGTCGATGATCAATGGCCACACAACCCCCATTTTGCCGAAAATAGCCATGAACGACCATTTTCAATAATACCGAAGGCTAACACGTACGAGTTTTTGACCAAGAAATGGTCTCCACCAAAAATCCAAGAATGTGATCTATGGCAAGGAAACATATGTGGGGTGAGATTTATGAGCCTCTAGTCGATGATAAATGGCCACACAACCCCCATTTTTTTATGAAAATAGCCATGAGCGACCATTTTCAATAATATTAGAGGCTAAGACCTACGGATTTTTGACCAAGAAATGGTCTCCACCAGAAATCCAAGAATGTGATCTATGGCAAGGAAACATATGTGGGTTGAGGTGTATGAGCCTATGGTCGATGATCAATGGCCACACAACCCCCATTTTTGTCGAAAATAGCCATGAATGACCATTTACAATAATACCGAAGGCTAACACCTACAGATTTTTGACCAAGAAATGGTCTCCACCAGAAATCCAAGAATGTGATCTATGGCAAGGAAACATATGTGGGGTGAGGTGTATGAGCCTCTGGTCGATGATCAATGGCCACACAACCCCCATTTTTGTCGAAAATAGCCATGAACGACCATTTTCAATAATATCGAAGGCTAACACCTACGGATTTTTGACCAAGAAATGGTCTCCACGAGAAATCCAAGAATGCGATCTACGACAAGGAAACATTTGTGGGGTGAGGTGTATGAGCCTCTGGTCGACGATCAATGGCCACACAACCCCCATTTTGCCGAAAATAGCCATGAATGACCATTTTCAATAATACCGAAGGCTAACACGTACGAGTTTTTAACCAAGAAATGGCTTCCACCAGAAATCCAAGAATGTAATCTATGGCAAGGAAACATATGTGGGGTGAGGTTTATGAGCCTCTAGTCGATGATAAATGGCCACACAACCCCCATTTTTTATGAAAATAGCCATGAGCGACCTTGAAAATAGCCATGAGCGACCATTTTCAATAATACTAGAGGCTAACACCTACGGATTTTAGACCAAGAAATGGTCTCCACCAGAAATCCAAGAATGTGATCTATGGCAAGGAAACATATGTGGGGTGAGGTGTATGAGCCTCTGGTCGACGATCAATGGCCACACAACCCCCATTTTGCTGAAAATAGCCATGAATAACCATTTTCAATAATACCGAAGGCTAACACGTACGAGTTTTTAACCAAGAAATGGCTTCCACCAGAAATCCAAGAATGTAATCTATGGCAAGGAAACATATGTGGGGTGAGGTTTATGAGCCTCTAGTCGATGATAAATGGCCACACAACCCCCATTTTTTATGAAAATAGCCATGAGCGACCTTGAAAATAGCCATGAGCGACCATTTTCAATAATACTAGAGGCTAAAACCTATGGATTTTAGACCAAGAAATGGTCTCCACCAGAAATCCAAGAATGTGATCTATGGCAAGGAAACATATGTGGGGTGAGGTGTATGAGCGTCTGGTCGATGATCAATGGACACACAACCCCCATTTTTGTCGAAAATAGCCATGAACGACCATTTTCAATAATACCGATGGCTAACACCTACGGGTTTTTGACCAAGAAATGGTCTCCACCAATAATCCAAGAATGTGATTTATGGCAAAGAAACATATGTGGGGTGAGGTGTATGAGCCTCTGGTCGACGATCAATGGCCACACAACCCTAATTTTTTGTCGAAAATAGCCATGAACGACCATTTTCAATGACACTGAAGGCTAACACCTACGGATTTTTGACCAAGAAATGGTCTCCACCATAAATCCAAGAATGTGATCTATGGCAAGGAAACATATGTGTAGTGAGGTGTATGAGCCTCTAGTCGAAGATCAATGGCCACACAACCCTCATTTTTGTCGAAAATAGCCATGAATGACCATTTTCAAAAATACCAAAGGCTAACACGTACGGATTTTTGACCAAGAAATGGTCTCCACCAGAAATCCAAGAATGTGATCTATGGCAAGGAAACATATGTGGGGTGAGGTGTACGAGCCTCTGGTCGATGATCAATGGCCACACAACCCCCATTTTGCCGAAAATAGCCATGAACGACCATTTTCAATAATACCGAAGGCTAACACGTACGAGTTTTTAACCAAGAAATGGTCTCCACCAGAAATCCAAGAATGTGATCTATGGCAATGAAACATATGTGGGGTGAGGTTTATGAGCCTCTAGTCGATGATAAATGGCCACACAACCCCCATTTTTTATGAAAATAGCCATGAGCGACCTTGAAAATAGCCATGAGCGACCATTTTCAATAATACTAGAGGCTAACACCTACGGATTTTAGACCAAGAAATGGTCTCCACCAGAAATCCAAGAATGTGATCTATGGCAAGGAAACATATGTGGGGTGAGGTGTATGAGCGTCTGGTCGATGATCAATGGCCACACAACCCCCATTTTTGTCGAAAATAGCCATGAACGACCATTTTCAATATTACCTAAGGCTAACACCTACGGATTTTTGACCAAGAAATGGTCTCCACCAGAAATCCAAGAATGTGATCTATGGCAAGGAAACATATGTGGGGTGAGGTGTATGAGCCTCTGGTCGACGATCAATGGCCACACAACCCTAATTTTTGTCGAAAATAGCCATGAACGACCATTTTCAATGACACTGAAGGCTAACACCTACGGATTTTTGACCAAGAAATGGTCTACACCAATAATCCAAGAATGTGATTTATGGCAAAGAAACATATGTGGGGTGAGGTGTATGAGCCTCTGGTCGACGATCAATGGCCACACAACCCTAATTTTTGTCGAAAATAGCCATGAACGACCATTTTCAATGACACTGAAGGCTAACACCTACGGATTTTTGACCAAGAAATGGTCTCCACCATAAATCCAAGAATGTGATCTATGGCAAGGAAACATATGTGTAGTGAGGTGTATGAGCCTCTGGTCGAAGATCAATGGCCACACAACCCTCATTTTTGTCGAAAATAGCCATGAATGACCATTTTCAAAAATACCAAAGGCTAACACGTACGGATTTTTGACCAAGAAATGGTCTCCACCAGAAATCCAAGAATGTGATCTATGGCAAGGAAACATATGTGGGGTGAGGTGTACGAGCCTCTGGTCGATGATCAATGGCCACACAACCCCCATTTTGCCGAAAATAGCCATGAACGACCATTTTCAATAATACCGAAGGCTAACACGTACGAGTTTTTAACCAAGAAATGGTCTCCACCAGAAATCCACGAATGTGATCTATGGCAATGAAACATATGTGGGGTGAGGTTTATGAGCCTCTAGTCGATGATAAATGGCCACACAACCCCCATTTTTTATGAAAATAGCCATGAGCGACCTTGAAAATAGCCAAGAGCGACCATTTTCAATAATACTAGAGGCTAACACCTACGGATTTTAGACCAAGAAATGGTCTCCACCAGAAATCCAAGAATGTGATCTATGGCAAGGAAACATATGTGGGGTGAGGTGTATGAGCGTCTGGTCGATGATCAATGGCCACACAACCCCCATTTTTGTCGAAAATAGCCATGAACGACCATTTTCAATAATACCTAAGGCTAACACCTACGGATTTTTGACCAAGAAATGGTCTCCACCAGAAATCCAAGAATGTGATCTATGGCAAGGAAACATATGTGGGGTGAGGTGTATGAGCCTCTGGTCGACGATCAATGGCCACACAACCCTAATTTTTGTCGAAAATAGCCATGAACGACCATTTTCAATGACACTGAAGGCTAACACCTACGGATTTTTGACCAAGAAATGGTCTCCACCATAAATCCAAGAATGTGATCTATGGCAAGGAAACATAAGTGTAGTGAGGTGTATGAGCCTCTGGTTGAAGATCAATGGCCACACAACCCCCATTTTTGTCGAAAATAGCCATGAATGACCATTTTCAAAAATACCAAAGGCTAACACATTCGGATTTTTGCCCAAGAAATGGTCTCCACCAGAAATCCAAGAATGTGATCTATGGCAAGGAAACATATGTGGGGTGAGGTGTACGAGCCTCTGGTCGATGATCAATGGCCACAGAACCCCCATTTTGCCGAAAATAGCCATGAACGACCATTTTCAATAATACCGAAGGCTAACACGTACGAGTTTTTGACCAAGAAATGGTCTCCACCAAAAATCCAAGAATGTGATCTATGGCAAGGAAACATATGTGGGGTGTGATTTATGAGCCTCTAGTCGATGATAAATGGCCACACAACCCCCATTTTTTATGGAAATAGCCATGAGCGACCATTTTCAATAATATTAGAGGCTAAGACCTACGGATTTTTGACCAAGAAATGGTCTCCACCAGAAATCCAAGAATGTGATCTATGGCAAGGAAACATATGTGGGGTGAGGTGTATGAGCCTCTGGTCGATGATCAATGGCCACACAACCCCCATTTTTGTCGAAAATAGCCATGAATGACCATTTACAATAATACCGAAGGCTAACACCTACGGATTTTTGACCAAGAAATGGTCTCCACCAGAAATCCAAGAATGTGATCTATGGCAAGGAAACATATGTGGGGTGAGGTGTATGAGCCTCTGGTCGATGATCAATGGCCACACAACCCCCATTTTTGTCGAAAATAGCCATGAACGACCATTTTCAATAATATCGAAGGCTAACACCTACGGATTTTTGACCAAGAAATGGTCTCCACCAGAAATCCAAGAATGTGATCTACGACAAGGAAACATATGTGGGGTGAGGTGTATGAGCCTCTGGTCGACGATCAATGGCCACACAACCCCCATTTTGCCGAAAATAGCCATGAATGACCATTTTCAATAATACCGAAGGCTAACACGTACGAGTTTTTAACCAAGAAATGGTTTCCACCAGAAATCCAAGAATGTAATCTATGGCAAGGAAACATATGTGGGGTGAGGTTTATGAGCCTCTAGTCGATGATAAATGGCCACACAACCCCCATTTTTTATGAAAATAGCCATGAGCGACCTTGAAAATAGCCATGAGCGACCATTTTCAATAATATTAGAGGCTAAGACCTACGGATTTTTGACCAAGAAATGGTCTCCACCAGAAATCCAAGAATGTGATCTATGGCAAGGAAACATATGTGGGGTGAGGTGTATGAGCCTCTGGTCGATGATCAATGGCCACACAACCCCCATTTTTGTCGAAAATAGCCATGAATGACCATTTACAATAATACCGAAGGCTAACACCTACGGATTTTTGACCAAGAAATGGTCTCCACCAGAAATCCAACAATGTGATCTATGGCAAGGAAACATATGTGGGGTGAGGTGTATGAGCCTCTGGTCGATAATGAAAGGGAAATAGGCCTACACCTAGTTCCTAAATGATTTTGGTGGTTGAATTGCCCAACACAAATTAAATGGACTAACTTGTTTGCTCTAGTGCATAAGTTATACAGGTGTAAAAGGTTCACACTCAGCCAATAAAAAGATCTAGTTTTGGATTCAACCATGAAGCAAAGAAGCAACCGAAGGCCCTCTGGTCTGGGAACACCGGACTGTCCGGTGCACCACCGGACAGTGTCCGGTGCACCAGAGGACTCCAGCTCAAACTCGCCACCTTCGGGAATTTCCAGAGGCGACTCCGCTATAATTCACCGGACTGTCCGGTGTACACCGGACAGTGTCCGGTGCTCCATGGAAGCGCAGCCTCAGGAACTCGCCAGCCTCGGGATTTTAATTCAGCCGCTCCGCTATAATTCACCGGACTGTCCGGTGTGCACCGGACTGTCCGGTGTGCACCGGACTGTCCGGTGAACCACGGAGCAACGGCTACTTCCGCGCCAACGGTCACCTGCAAAACGCATTTAATGCGCGCTCTGCGCGCGCAGACGGCAGGCGCGCCCATACTGGCGCACCGGACAATGAACAAGAGTTGTCCGGTGTGCACCGGACACCCAGGCGGGCCCACAAGTCAGAAGCTTCAACGGTCAGAATCCAACGGCAGTGATGACGTGGCAGGGGGCACCGGACTGTCCGGTGCGCCATCGAGCAGACAGCCTCCCAACGGCCACTTTTGGTGGTTGAGGCTATAAATACCCCAACCACCCCACCATTCATTGCATCCAAGTTTTCCACTTCCCAACTACTACAAGAGCTCTAGCATTCAATTCTAGACACACCAAATAGATCAAATCCTCTCCAAACTCCACACAACGCCATAGTGACTAGAGAGAGTGATTTGCTTGTGTTCTTTCGAGCTCTTGCGCTTGGATTGCTTTCTTTCTTCTTGACTCTTTCATTGTTATCAAGCACTCACTTGTAATCGAGGCAAGAGGCACCAATTGTGTGGTGGCCCTTGTGGGAACTTTTTGTTCCAAGTGATTAAGAAGAGAAAGCTCACTCGATCCAAGGGATCGTTTGAGAGAGGGAAGGGTTGAAAGAGACCCGGCCTTTGTGGCCTCCTCAACGGGGAGTAGGTTTGCAAGAACCGAACCTCGGTAAAACAAATCCGCGTGTCTCACTTGATTATTTGCTTACGATTTGTTTTTCGCCCTCTCTCGCGGACTCGTTTTATTTCTAACGCTAACCCGGCTTGTAGTTGTGTTTATATTTGTAAATTTCAGTTTCGCCCTATTCACCCCCCCTCTAGGCGACTATCAATTGGTATCAGAGCCCGGTGCTTCATTAGAGCCTAACCGCTCGAAGTGATGTCGGGAGATCACGCCAAGAAGGAGATGGAGACCGGCGAAAACCCCACTACAAGCCACGGGAGCACTTCATCGGAAGAGTCCTGCACCAAGAGGAAGGAGAAGAAGAAGGTCTCCTCCAAAGGGAAGGAGAAGAAATCTTCTTCTCACCACCAAGAGAAGAAAGAAAAATCTTCTTCCCACAAGCCGCATCGGAGTGGGGACAAGAAGAAAAGGATGAGGAAGGTGGTCTACTACGAGACCGATTCTTCATCGGCATCCACCTCCGGCTCCGACGCGGCGTCCGTCACTTCTAAGCGCCAAGAACGCAAGAAATATAGTAAGATCCCCCTACGTTACCCTCGCATTTCCAAACATACACCTTACTTTCCGTCCCATTAGGCAAACCACCAACTTTTGATGGTGAAGACTATGCTAGGTGGAGCGATTTAATGCGATTTCATCTAACCTCGCTCCACAAAGGTATATGGGATGTTGTTGAGTTTGGTGCACAGGTACCATCCATAGGGGATGAGGACTACGATGAGAATGAGGTGGCCCAAATCGAGCACTTCAACTCTCAAGCTACAACGATACTCCTCGCCTCACTAAGTAGAGAAGAGTATAACAAAGTTCAAGGGTTGAAGAATGCCAAGGAGGTTTGGGATGTGCTCAAAACCGCGCACGAGGGAGACGAGCTCACCAAGATCACCAAGCGGGAAACGATCGAGGGAGAGCTCGGTCGGTTCCGGCTTCGCAAAGGGGAGGAGCCACAACACATGTACAACCGGCTCAAGACCTTGGTGAACCAAGTGCGCAACCTCGGGAGCGTAAAGTGGGATGACCACGAGGTGGTTAAGGTTATTCTAAGATCTCTTATTTTCCTTAACCCTACTCAAGTTTAATTAATTCGTGGTAATCCTAGATATACTAAAATGACCCCCGAGGAAGTTATCGGGCATTTTGTTAGTTTTGAGTGCATGATTGAAGGCTCGAGAAAAATCAACGAGCTTGATGATCCCACCACATCCGAAGCTCAACCCAGTCGCATTTAAGGCGACGGAGGAAAAGAAGGAGGAGTCTACACCAAGTCGACAACCTATCGACGCCTCCAAGCTCGACAATGAGGAAATGGCGCTCGTCATCAAGAGCTTCTACCAAATCCTCAAGCAAAGGAGAGGGAAAGATTACAAGTCCCGCTCCAAGAAAGTGTGCTACAAGTGTGGTAAGCCCGGTCACTTTATTGCCAAATGTCCATTATCAAGTGACAGTGACAGGGATAATGACAAGAAGGGAAAGAGGAGAGAAAAGAAAAAAATACTACAAGAAGAGGGGCGGCGATGCCCATGTTTGTCGGGAGTGGGACTCCGACGAAAGCTCAAGCGACTCCTCCGACGACGAGGACGCCGCCAACATCGCCGTCACCAAGGGACTCCTCTTCCCTAACGTCGGCCACAAGTGCCTCATGGCAAAGGACGGCAAAAAGAAGGTAAAATCAAGATCCTCCACTAAATATGAAACCTCTAGTGATGATAATGCTAGTGATGAGGAAGATAATTTGCGTACCCTTTTTGCCAACCTCAACATGCAACAAAAGGAAAAACTTAATGAATTGATTAGTGCCATCCATGAAAAGGATGATCTCTTGGACACCCAAGAGGACTTCCTTATTAAAGAAAATAAGAAGCATGTTAAGGTTAAAAATGCTTATGCTCTAGAAGTAGAAAAATGTGAAAAATTATCTAGTGAGCTAAGCACTTGCCGTGAGATGATTGACAACCTTAGGAATGAAAATGCTAATTTAAATGCTAAGGTTGATTCACATGTTTGCATTGTTTCAACTTCCAATCCTAGAGATAATAATGATGATTCACTTGCTAGGATTGAAGAATTGAACATTTCTCTTGCTAGTCTTAGAGTAGAAAATGAAATTTAATTGCTAAGGCTAAAGATTTTGATGTTTGCAAAATTACAATTTCCGATCTTAGAGATAAGAATGATATACTACGTGCTAAGATTGTTGAACTTAATTCTTGCAAACCCTCTACATCTACCATTGAGCATGTCACTATTTGTACTAGATGTAGAGACATTGATGTTGATGCTATTCATGATCACATGGCTTTAATTAAACAACAACATGATCATATAGCAAAACTAGATGCTAAAGTTGCCGAGCACAACTTAGAAAATGAGAAATTTAAATTTGCTCGTAGCATGCTTTATAATGGGAGACGCCCTGGCATCAAGGATGGCATTGGCTTCCAAAGGGGGGGCAATGTCAAACTTAATGCCCCTCCTAAAAGATTGTCAAATTTTGTTAAGGGCAAGGCTCCCATGCCTCAGGATAACGAGGGCTACATTTTATACCCTGCCGGTTATCCCGAGAGCAAAATTAGAAGAATTCATTCTAGGAAGTCTCACTCTGGCCCTAATCATGCTTTTATGTATAAGGGTGAGACATCTAGCTCTAGGCAACCAACCCGTGCTAAGTTGCCGAGAAAGAAAATTCCTAGTGCATCAAATGATCATAACATTTCATTTAAAACTTTTGATGCATCTTATGTTTTAACTAACAAATCCGGCAAGGTAGTTGCCAAATATGTTGGGGGCAAGCACAAGGGGTCAAAGACTTGTGTTTGGGTACCCAAAGTTCTTGTGTCTAATGCCAAAGGACCCAAAACTATTTGGGTACCTAAAGTCAAGAACTAAACTTGTTTTGTAGGTTTATGCATCCGGGGGCTCAAGTTGGATACTCGACAGCGGGTGCACAAACCACATGACAGGGGAGAAAAAGATGTTCTCCTCATATGAGAAAAACCAAGATCCCCAAAGAGCGATCACATTCGGGGATGGAAATCAAGGATTGGTCAAAGGTTTGGGTAAAATTGCTATATCCCCTGACCATTCCATTTCCAATGTTTTTCTTGTTGATTCCTTAGATTACAACTTGCTTTCTGTTTCCCAATTATGTCAAATGGGCTACAACTGTCTATTCACTGATATAGGTGTCACTGTCTTTAGAAGAAGTGATGATTCAATAGCATTTAAAGGAGTGTTAGAGGGTCAGCTATACTTAGTAGATTTTGATAGAGCTGAACTCGACACTTGCTTAATTGCTAAGACTAACATGGGTTGGCTCTGGCACCGCCGACTAGCCCATGTTGGGATGAAGAATCTTCATAAGCTTCTAAAGGGAGAACACATTTTAGGATTAACAAATGTTCATTTTGAGAAAGACAGGATTTGTAGCGCATGCCAGGCAGGGAAGCAAGCTGGAACCCATCATCCACACAAGAACATCATGACAACGGACAGGCCACTGGAGCTCCTACACATGGATCTATTCGGCCCGATTGCTTACATAAGCATCGGCGGGAGTAAGCACTGTCTAGTTATTGTGGATGATTATTCTCGCTTCACTTGGGTATTCTTTTACAGGAAAAATCTCAAACCCAAGAGATCTTAAAGGGATTCTTAAGACGGGCTCAAAATGAGTTCGGCTTAAGGATCAAGAAAATAAGAAGCGACAACGGGACGGAGTTCAAGAACTCTCAAATTGAAGGCTTCCTTGAGGAGGAGGGCATCAAGCATGAGTTCTCTTCTCCCTACACACCTCAACAAAATGGTGTAGTGGAGAGGAAGAATCGAACTCTACTGGACATGGCAAGAACCATGCTTGATGAGTATAAGACTTCGGATCGGTTTTGGGCCGAGGCGGTCAACACCGCGTGCTACGCCATCAACCGGTTGTATCTACACCGAATCCTCAAGAAGACATCATATGAACTCCTAACTGGTAAAAAGCCCAACATTTCATATTTTAGAGTTTTTGGTAGCAAATGCTTTATTCTTGTTAAGAGAGGTAGAAAATCTAAATTTGCTCCTAAAACTGTAGAAGGTTTTTTACATGGTTATGACTCAAACACAAGGGCATATAGAGTCTTTAACAAGTCCACTGGACTAGTTGAAGTCTCATATGACATTGTGTTTGATGAGACTAACGGCTCTCAAGTAGAGCAAGTTGATCTTGATGAGATAGGTGATGAAGAGGCTCCGTGCATCGCGCTAAGGAACATGTCCATCGGGATGTGTGTCCTAAAGAATCCAAAGAGCCCCCAAAAGCACAAGATCAACCATCCTCCTCCACGCAAGCATCTCCACCAACTCAAAATGAGGATGAGGCTCAAGTTGATGAAAGGCAAGATCAAGAAGATGAGCCACCTCAAGGTGATGGCAATGATCAAGGGGGAGATGAAAATGATCAAGAAAAGGAGGATGAACAAGAACCAAGGCCGCCACACCAAGAATCCACCAAGCAATCCAACGAGATCACCCCGTTGACACCATCCTCGGCGACATTCATAAGGGGGTAACCACTAGATCTCGTGTTGCACATTTTTGTGAACATTACTCGTTTGTTTCCTCTATTGAGCACACAGGGTAGAGAAAGCACTTCAAGATTCGGATTGGGTGGTGGCAATGCAAGAGGAGCTCAACAACTTCACTAGAATGAGGTATGCCATTTAGTTCCACGTCCTAACCAAAATGTTGTAGGAACCAAATGGGTCTTCCGCAACAAGCAAGATGAGCATGGTGTGGTGACAAGGAACAAAGCACGACTTGTGGCCAAGGGATACTCCCAAGTCGAAGGTTTGGATTTCGGTGAAACCTATGCACCCGTAGCTAGGCTCGAGTCAATTCGTATATTATTGGCCTATGCTACTTACCATGGCTTTAAGCTTTATCAAATGGACGTGAAAAGTGCCTTCCTCAATGGACCAATCAAGGAAGAGGTCTATGTTGAGCAACCTCCCGGCTTTGAAGACAGTGAGTATCCTAACCATGTGTATAAGCTCTCTAAGGCGCTTTACGGGCTCAAGCAAGCCCCAAGAGCATGGTATGAATGCCTTAGGGATTTCCTTATTGCAAATGGCTTCAAAGTCGGCAAGGCCGATCCTACTTTGTTCACTAAAACTCTTGCAAATGATTTGTTTGTATGCCAAATTTATGTTGATGATATCATATTTGGGTCTACTAACGAATCTACTTGTGAAGAATTTAGTAGGATCATGACACAAAAATTCGAGATGTCTATGATGGGGGAGTTGAAGTATTTCTTAGGATTCCAAGTCAAACAACTCCCAGAGGGCACCTTCATCAGCCAAACAAAGTATACTCAAGACATTCTAACCAAGTTTGGAATGAAGGATGCCAAACCCATCAAGACGCCTATGGGAACTAATGGGCATCTCGACCTCGACACGGGAGGTAAGTCCGTGGATCAAAAGGTATACCGGTCGATGATAGGTTCATTACTCTATCTTTGTGCATCTCGACCGGACATTATGCTTTCCGTTTGCATGTGTGCAAGATTCCAATCCGACCCTAAGGAATCCCACCTTATGGCCGTAAAACGAATCTTGAGATATTTGGCTTATACTCCTAAGTTTGGGCTTTGGTACCCTCGGGGATCCACATTTGATTTGATTGGTTATTCGGATGCCGATTGGGCGGGGTGTAAAATTAATAGGAAGAGCACATCGGGGACTTGCCAGTTCTTGGGAAGATCCTTGGTGTCTTGGGCTTCAAAGAAGCAAAATTCGGTCGCTCTTTCTACCGCCGAAGCCGAGTACATTGCCGCAGGTCACTGTTGCGCACAATTACTTTGGATGAGGCAAACCCTGCGGGACTACGGTTACAAATTAACCAAAGTCCCTTTGCTATGTGATAATGAGAGTGCAATCAAAATGGCCGACAATCCCGTCGAGCATAGCCGCACTAAGCACATAGCCATCCGATATCATTTTCTTAGGGATCACCAACAAAAGGGGGATATCGAGATTGCATACATTAATACTAAAGATCAATTAGCCGATATCTTTACCAAACCACTTGATGAACAAACTTTTACCAAACTTAGGCATGAGCTCAATATTCTTGATTCTAGAAACTTCTTTTGCTAACTTGCACACCTCACATAGCTCATGAATATACCTTTGATCATATCTCTTCAATATGCTATGACTAATGTGCTTTCAAGTCTATTTCAAACCAAGTCATAGGTGTATTGAAAGGGAATTGGAGTTTTCGGCGAAGACAAAGGCTTCCACTCCGTAACTCATCCTTCGCCATCACTCCGAGCCGCTCTCTTGGGGAGAGAGCAAAACAAAAGGACTCCTACTTTGGTATAATCTTCACTCTTTTACTTATGACCAAAGGAGGAGAACGTTATTTGGAGGGCTCTAATGATTCCGTTTTTGGCGATTCATGCCAAAGGGGGAGAAAGATTGAGCCCAAAGCAAAAGGACCGCACCACCACCTAATTTTCAAATATAATTTTCAATTATCAATTTGGTATCTTATTGTATTCAAAAGGGGAGAAAGTAGTATTTTAAAATCATATCTCAAAACCCTCTTGAACACTAAGAGGAATCTCTTTTAGGGGGAGTTTTGTTTAGTCAAAGGAAAAGCATTTGAGACAGGGGGAGAAAATTTCAAATCTTGAGAATGCTTTGCAAAATCTTATTCATTTACCTTTGACTATTTGCAAAAGAACTTTGAAATAGATTTACAAAAGATTTTGCAAAAACAAAACATGTGGTGCAAGCGTGGTCCAAAATATTAAAAACAAAGAAACAATCCATGCATATCTTGTAAGTATTTATATTGGCTCAATTCCAAGCAACCTTTGCACTTATATTATGCAAACTAGTTCAATTATGCACTTCTATATTTGCTTTGGTTTGTGTTGGCATCAATCACCAAAAAGGGGGAGATTGAAAGGGAAATAGGCCTACACCTAGTTCCTAAATGATTTTGGTGGTTGAATTGCCCAACACAAATTAAATGGACTAACTTGTTTGCTCTAGTGCATAAGTTATACAGGTGTAAAAGGTTCACACTCAGCCAATAAAAAGATCTAGTTTTGGATTCAACCATGAAGCAAAGAAGCAACCGAAGGCCCTCTGGTCTGGGAACACCGGACTGTCCGCTGTACACCGGACAGTGTCCGGTGCACCACCGGACAGTGTCCGGTGCACCAGAGGACTCCAGCTCAAACTCGCCACCTTCGGGAATTTCCAGAGGCGACTCCGCTATAATTCACCGGACTGTCCGGTGTACACCGGACAGTGTCCGGTGCTCCATGGAAGCGCAGCCTCAGGAACTCACCAGCCTCGGGATTTTAATTCAGCCGCTCCGCTATAATTCACCGGACTGTCCGGTGTGCACCGGACTGTCCGGTGAACCACGGAGTAACGGCTACTTCCGCGCCAACGGTCACCTGCAAAACGCATTTAATGCGCGCTCTGCGCGCGCAGACGGCAGGCGCGCCCATACTGGCGCACCGGACAATGAACAGGAGTTGTCCGGTGTGCACCGGACACCCAGGCGGGCCCACAAGTCAGAAGCTTCAACGGTCAGAATCCAACGGCAGTGATGACGTGGCAGGGGGCACCGGACTGTCCGGTGCGCCATCGAGCAGACAGCCTCCCAACGGCCACTTTTGGTGGTTGAGGCTATAAATACCCCAACCACCCCACCATTCATTGCATCCAAGTTTTCCACTTCCCAACTACTACAAGAGCTCTAGCATTCAATTCTAGACACACCAAATAGATCAAATCCTCTCCAAACTCCACACAACGCCATAGTGACTAGAGAGAGTGATTTGCTTGTGTTCTTTCGAGCTCTTGCGCTTGGATTGCTTTCTTTCTTCTTGACTCTTTCATTGTGATCAAGCACTCACTTGTAATCGAGGCAAGAGGCACCAATTGTGTGGTGGCCCTTGTGGGAACTTTTTGTTCCAAGTGATTAAGAAGAGAAAGCTCACTCGATCCAAGGGATCGTTTGAGAGAGGGAAGGGTTGAAAGAGACCCGGCCTTTGTGGCCTCCTCAACGGGGAGTAGGTTTGCAAGAACCGAACCTCGGTAAAACAAATCCGCGTGTCTCACTTGATTATTTGCTTACGATTTGTTTTTCGCCCTCTCTCGCGGACTCGTTTTATTTCTAACGCTAACCCGGCTTGTAGTTGTGTTTATATTTGTAAATTTCAGTTTCGCCCTATTCACCCCCCCTCTAGGCGACTATCAGATAATCAATGGCCACACAACCCCCATTTTTGTCGAAAATAGCCATGAACGACCATTTTCAATAATATCGAAGGCTAACACCTATGGATTTTTGACCAAGAAATGGTCTCCACCAGAAATCCAAGAATGTGATCTACGACAAGGAAACATATG
>NW_023367337.1:0-34626 GCF_902167145.1 Zea mays
TAAATCTATAGACTGTGCTAAAAAATTAAAGGCTAGCTTCGCCAAGGTCGGCGCATTCTCAAGTGAAGAAAATTTTCTGAGGGGCAATCCCGAAAGTGTCATTGAATGGATTGACCACGAAGCTGAAGTCTTTGAAGAAATTTTAAATAGCCGAGGAGATATATGTGCCTTCTCTGGCGCCAGAGGGATTGCCACTATTTTAGAGAAGAAGGGCTGTGAACATGTGAAAATTTTAGCACAGTCCGAAGCCACCTTGTCGACTGAAGATATAAAAGATCCTTCAGCCGAAGCTAGCGCGGTTGGGGGAAAATTTTTACCGACATCTGGGACAACGGTGGCCGAGAAATGGCAAGAGAAATTATTCAGAGAAGTGAAAAGGGCATCCATGATGCTAGAGAAGTGGCTAAGGCTGCTGAAAAGAGCACAGAGCCCGAAGGTCAATTAGGTACTAAATAATAGCTTCTACCGTGTTGTAATCTTTAGGCTTTTAAGACCTGTTTGCGATTTGTAATAGTAATGTAGTCGTGTCCTGCTTCAGATCCGACTAAAGCGCCTTCGGGCCCTCAGCCGAAGGGGGACGACGAAATTAAAAAGATGGCCGAAGATATTATGGACGAAGTCGTCAATCGGCTTCTGAATGAAGCTGCAGGAGTCGTTTTGAGAGAGGATTAAACATTTTTGTAAAAAACTTCGGAAATGTAATATAATGTAACATTTTTGTAACCCCGAATGTAATATATCTATTTTTGCTATTCAATTCTTTACGATGCATGAAACTTTACACACGTACCGTTTTTGAGTTTGGCGAAAAAACACCTTCCCTTCTTTTCATGCTTCGTGAAGAATATCCAAACTTCGTGAAAAAATTCTCCGAAGCTATACTTCCGAAGATGAAGATTGATTCTCCGAAGCTTTTCTTGCAAATCATACTTCCGAAGATCAATATCGTGTCCCCTTCTTGGGACCACGATTTTCACTCTTGCAAATCATACTTCCGAAGATCAATATCGTGTCCCCTTCTTGGGACCACGATTTTCACTCTTGCAAATCATACTTCCGAAGATCAATATCGTGTCCCCTTCTTGGGACCACGATTTTCACTCTTGCAAATCATACTTCCGAAGATCAATATCGTGTCCCCTTCTTGGGCCATATGCAACATGATGTATGATGCTTATGCTATGCAAAATGATGTAATGATGTTATGCTACGTAGATGACATTTGTTCCGAAAGATACACACATATCCCCACACAATATTTTTGTATCAGCACTGATTCTTCGCTGTAAGCTCTGCATTCCCTTAGGAACGTCTTTGGAGCTTCTTCGCCTCTTACTTAGGCGGTATAAGCTCTGCATTCCCTTAGGAACGTCTTTGGAGCTTCTTCGCCTTTTACTTAGGCGGTATAAGCTCTGCATTCCCTTAGGAACGTCTTTGGAGCTTCTTCGCCTTTTACTTAGGCGGTATCAGCGTTGACTTTTCGCTGTATGCTCTGCATTCCTTTTGGAACGACTTTGGAGCAGAAAACTTACGCTGCGCTCCCTTCGGAACGACTTTTTGTACTTCGCCAGACTTACTCTGCGTTCCTTAGAACGACTTTTCGTTGCTTCGAAGGATTTTCAATAGTCCGAAGGTCCTTTTTATTGTCGCAAACCTGTGAAGAAAACATATTTTTCTTGTAGGAATCAACGAAACTAATTACATGAAAACAATGTCCTTTATTACGAGAATAAAACTGAATGAAAAAGATTGCTATTAAGGTAGGATATTTGTCAATAGATGTGCTTTGATTCTGGCACGGTGCTGTTGACCGTGCGAGCTTCGGACTGTTCTCTGAAGTCCCTTTGATGTGGAGCATATTGGCTCCCTTCTGGCTGCTGACCTTGTTGCAACGGAGGTGGAGGCGGAGGCTGTTGCCAGGAGGCTGAAGGCTGGCTTGCCGAAGCAGCAGAGACTACAGGATGATTGCCCACATATTCTGGGATGTAGGGCGAATGATACGAAGCTGTATGCATGACCTGCTTCGGCTGGGCTTGTTGTGCTGCTGCTTCAGCTATTTCCTTTTGCTTCTGTATAGTAACATGGCACATCCTGGTAGTATGGCCTTTGTTCTCTCCACAGAATAAGCAAAAGATTCTTCTTGGTTGATCGCCAAATCTTCCTCCGAAGCCCCTGGCGCCTCTGCCTCTTGGAGCTGGTGGTCGGAAGGAGCTTTGCTGTTGCCCCGAAGCCTGTGAGGAGTACTGTGGCCTTTGCTGCTGGCTCCCTTTATCATCATTTTGATTGGAGTTATGAATTGATCTGACATGCCTCGGATAGAATCTTCCTCCGAAGCCCCTGGTCATCTCAGAAAATCTGAAGGCCTCCTCCCTTCTTTGGCGAAAATCATTGTCAGCTCGAATATATTCATCCATCTTCTGGAGCAGCTTCTCCAGCGTTTGAGGAGGCTTCCTGGCGAAGTACTGAGCTGACGGACCTGGCCGAAGCCCCTTGATCATGGCCTCAATGACAATTTCATTGGGCACCGTTGGTGCCTGTGCCCTCAAACGCAAAAACCTTCGGACATATGCCTGAAGGTATTCTTCGGGGTCCTGAGTGCACTGGAACAGAGCCTGAGCAGTGACCGGCTTCGTCTGAAATCCTTGAAAACTGGTTAACAACAAGTCCTTCAGCTTCTGCCATGAAGTGATCGTTCCTGGTCGAAGGGAGGAATACCAGGTTTTGAGCAACACTTCTGACAGCCATAACGAAAGATTTGGCCATGACTGAAGCATTGCCACCGTACGAAGACACTGTTGCTTCGTAGCTCATCAAAAACTGCTTCGGATCAGAATGGCCATCAAATACGGGGAGCTGAGGCGGCTTGTAAGACGGAGGCCAAGGCGTAGCCTGCAACTCAGCGGACAAGGGAGAAGCATCATCAAAAACAAAATTCCCATGATGGAAATTGTCATACCAGTCATCTTCGTTGTGAAAGCCTCCTGACGAAGGTCTTGATGCTGAGGCCTTCGGAGTTGCTCATCCTGAGCAAGATGACGAACTTCTTCAGAGGCTTCATCTATCTGCCTCTGCAGTTCAGCTAGCCTGGCCATCTTCTCCTTCCTGCGTTGAACCTGTTGCTGAAGGATTTCCAGATTCTGAATTTCCTGATCTAGATCATCCTCCGGATGTGTTGGACTGGTAGCCTTCCTCTTCTGGCTTCGTGCCTCTCTGAGAGAAAGGACATCTTGATTGGGGTCCAGTGGCTGCAGCGTGCCAGCCCCTGGTGCTGGAGCCTTCTTCGGCGGCATGACGAAGCTGATGCTTGCCGAAGGTGCCGAAAAAACTCAAGAAGTGGAAGTGAGTTCACCGGAGGTGGGCGCCAATGTTGGTGACTTGTTCTCAAATGCTAAGAGTTAAGAACAAGGCAACATGAAAAGTGTTAAGTGTTTAAAGTCCTTCGTCCTTCGAAGCATTATGTCCCTTCGGGAAATAATGAGTTTCGGACGAAGGTCATAAGAGACATACCTTCGTAAATATAATGAGTAAAAACGAAAGACTCATATAAAGCATGAAATATAATATAAGCATCATCATGGAATCATTTCTATTTTATTAACATGGGAAAATAGAAATGATTTCAAATTACAAATGTACTTCGGTCCTGAGAGAAGGTAAGAAAAGTACAGGCGTGACGCAAAGGCAAATGAAAGGTCAGCGTGAACAGTACGGGAGTACTGTTCATCTATTTATAGACGCGGGACGCAGCCCACGTAAAATTACACCCATGCCCATTACATTTGCTAACGGCTTATGGAAATCTGTCGAGGCCCCCGAAGTCTTTTCATCTTTAAGTCGGTTCCCCTTTCTGCCATCGCGCCGAAGCTTCCTTGCGCACAGCTTCGGCTGCCCCCGACCTTCGTCTGACTCAGCCTTCGTCCTGGTCGTGCTCCATATCCATAATTCTGAATCCGAAAATACCTGTTCATATAATTCACTTGGAAAACATTGTCAAATCATGTTTTGAGGACCTTCGGAGGACGAAGGCCCCCAACACCATAGATCACATTCTTGGATTTCTGGTGGAGACCATTTCTTGGTCAAAAATCCGTAGGTGTTAGCCTTCGGTATTATTGAAAATGGTCGTTCATGGCTATTTTCGACAAAAATGGGGGTTGTGTGGCCATTGATCATCGACCAGACGCTCATACACCTCACCCCACATATGTTTCCTTGCCATAGATCACATTCTTGGATTTCTGGTGGAGACCATTTCTTGGTCTAAAATCCGTATGTGTTAGCCTCTTGTATTATTGAAAATGGTCGCTCATGGCTATTTTCAAGGTCGCTCATGGCTATTTTCATAAAAAATGGGGGTTGTGTGGCCATTTATCATCGACTAGAGGCTCATAAACCTCACCCCACATATGTTTCCTTGCCATAGATCACATTCTTGGATTTCTGGTGGAGACCATTTCTTGGTTAAAAACTCGTACGTGCTAGCCTTCGGTATTATTGAAAATGGTCGTTCATGGCTATTTTCGGCAAAATGGGGGTTGTGTGGCCATTGATCATCGACCAGAGGCTCGTACACCTCACCCCACATATGTTTCCTTGCCATAGATCACATTCTTGGATTTCTGGTGGAGACCATTTCTTGGTCAAAAATCCGTAGGTGTTAGCCTTCGGTATTATTGAAAATGGTCATTCATGGCTATTTTTGACAAAAATGGGGGTTGTGTGGCCATTGATCATCAACCAAAGGCTCGTACACCTCACTACACATATGTTTCCTTGCCATAGATCACATTGTTGGATTTTGGTGGAGACCATTTCTTGGTCAAAAACTCGTACGTGTTAGCCTTCGGTATTATTGAAAATGGTCGTTCATGGCTATTTTCGGCAAAATGGGGGTTCTGTGGCCATTGATCATCGACCAGAGGCTCGTACACCTCACCCCACATATGTTTCCTTGCCATAGATCACATTCTTGGATTTCTGGTGGAGACCATTTCTCGGTCAAAAATCCGTAGGTGTTAGCCTTCGGTATTATTGAAAATGGTCATTCATGGCTATTTTCGACAAAAATGGGGGTTGTGTGGCCATTGATCATCGACCAGAGGCTCGTACACCTCACTACACATATGTTTCCTTGCCATAGATCACATTCTTGGATTTTGGTAGAGACCATTTCTTGGTCAAAAACTCGTACGTGTTGGCCTTCGGTATTATTGAAAATGGTCGTTCATGGCTATTTTCGACAAAAATGGGGGTTGTGTGGCCATTGATCATCGACCAGAGGCTCATACACCTCACCCCACATATGTTTCCTTGCCATAGATCACATTCTTGGATTTCTGGTGGAGACCTATTCTTGGTCAAAAATCCGTAGGTGTTAGCCTTCGGTATTATTGTAAATGGTCATTCATGGCTATTTTCGACAAAAATGGGGGTTGTGTGGCCATTGATCATCGACTAGAGGCTCATACAACTCACCCCACATATGTTTCCTTGCCATAGATCACATTCTTGGATTTCTGGTGGAGACCATTTCTTGGTCAAAAATCCGTACGTGTTAGCCTTTGGTATTTTTGAAAATGGTCATTCATGGCTATTTTCGACAAAAATGGGGGTTGTGTGGCCATTGATCGTCGACCAGAGGCTCATACACCTCACCCCACATATGTTTCCTTGTCGTAGATCACATTCTTGGATTTCTGGTGGAGACCATTTCTTGGTCAAAAAATCCGTAGGTGTTAGCCTTCGATATTATTGAAAATGGTCGTTCATGGCTATTTTCGACCAAAATGGGGGTTGTGTGGCCATTGATCATCGACCAGACGCTCATACACCTCACCCCACATATGTTTCCTTGCCATAGATCACATTCTTGGATTTATGGTGGAGACCATTTCTTGGTCAAAAATCCGTAGGTGTTAGCCTTCGGTATTATTGAAAATGGTCGTTCATGGCTATTTTCGACAAAAATGGGGGTTGTGTGGCCATTGATCATCGACCAGACGCTCATACACCTCACCCCACATATGTTTCCTTGCCATAGATCACATTCTTGGATTTCTGGTGGAGACCATTTCTTGGTCAAAAATCCGTAGGTGTTAGCCTTCGGTATTATTGAAAATGGTCATTCATGGCTATTTTCGGCAAAATGGGGGTTGTGTGGCCATTTATCATCGACTAGAGGCTCATAAATCTCACCCCACATATGTTTCCTTGCCATAGATCACATTCTTGGATTTTTGGTGGAGACCATTTCTTGGTCAAAAACTCGTACGTGTTAGCCTTCGGTATTATTGAAAATGGTCGTTCATGGCTATTTTCGGCAAAATGGGGGTTGTGTGGCCATTGATCGTCGACCAGAGGCTCATACACCTCACCCCACATATGTTTCCTTGCCATAGATCACATTCTTGGATTTCTGGTGGAGACCATTTCTTGGTCTAAAATCCGTAGGTGTTAGCCTCTAGTATTATTGAAAATGGTCGCTCATGGCTATTTTCAAGGTCGCTCATGGCTATTTTCATAAAAAAATGGGGTTGTGTGGCCATTTATCATCGACTAGAGGCTCATAAACCTCACCCCACATATGTTTCCTTGCCATAGATTACATTCTTGGATTTCTGGTGGAAACCATTTCTTGGTTAAAAACTCGTACGTGTTAGCCTTCGGTATTATTGAAAATGGTCATTCATGGCTATTTTCGGCAAAATGGGGGTTGTGTGGCCATTGATCGTCGACCAGAGGCTCATACACCTCACCCCACATATGTTTCCTTGTCGTAGATCACATTCTTGGATTTCTGGTGGTGACCATTTCTTGGTCAAAAATCCGTAGGTGTTAGCCTTCGATATTATTGAAAATGGTCATTCATGGCTATTTTCGGCAAAATGGGGGTTGTGTGGCCATTGATCGTCGACCAGAGGCTCATACACCTCACCCCACATATGTTTCCTTGTCGTAGATCACATTCTTGGATTTCTGGTGGAGACCATTTCTTGGTCAAAAATCCGTAGGTGTTAGCCTTCAGTGTCATTGAAAATGGTCGTTCATGGCTATTTTCGACAAAAATTAGGGTTGTGTGGCCATTGATCGTCGACCAGAGGCTCATACACCTCACCCCACATATGTTTCCTTGCCATAGATCACATTCTTGGATTTCTGGTGGAGACCATTTCTTGGTCAAAAATCCGTAGGTGTTAGCCTTCGGTATTATTGGAAATGGTCGTTCATGGCTATTTTCGACAAAAATGGGGGTTGTGTGGCCATTGATCATCGACCAGACGCTCATACACCTCACCCCACATATGTTTCCTTGCCATAGATCACATTCTTGGATTTCTGGTGGAGACCATTTCTTGGTCTAAAATCCGTATGTGTTAGCCTCTTGTATTATTGAAAATGGTCGCTCATGGCTATTTTCAAGGTCGCTCATGGCTATTTTCATAAAAAATGGGGGTTGTGTGGCCATTTATCATCGACTAGAGGCTCATAAACCTCACCCCACATATGTTTCCTTGCCATAGATCACATTCTTGGATTTCTGGTGGAGACCATTTCTTGGTTAAAAACTCGTACGTGTTAGCCTTCGGTATTATTGAAAATGGTCGTTCATGGCTATTTTCGGCAAAATGGGGGTTGTGTGGCCATTGATCATCGACCAGAGGCTCGTACACCTCACCCCACATATGTTTCCTTGCCATAGATCACATTCTTGGATTTCTGGTGGAGACCATTTCTTGGTCAAAAATCCGTAGGTGTTAGCCTTCGGTATTATTGAAAATGGTCATTCATGGCTATTTTTGACAAAAATGGGGGTTGTGTGGCCATTGATCATCAACCAAAGGCTCGTACACCTCACTACACATATGTTTCCTTGCCATAGATCACATTGTTGGATTTTTGGTGGAGACCATTTCTTGGTCAAAAACTCGTACGTGTTAGCCTTCGGTATTATTGAAAATGGTCGTTCATGGCTATTTTCGGCAAAATGGGGTTCTGTGGCCATTGATCATCGACCAGAGGCTCGTACACCTCACCCCACATATGTTTCCTTGCCATAGATCACATTCTTGGATTTCTGGCGGAGACCATTTCTCGGTCAAAAATCCGTAGGTGTTAGCCTTCGGTATTATTGAAAATGGTCATTCATGGCTATTTTCGACAAAAATGGGGGTTGTGTGGCCATTGATCATCGACCAGAGGCTCGTACACCTCACTACATATATGTTTCCTTGCCATAGATCACATTCTTGGATTTTTGGTAGAGACCATTTCTTGGTCAAAAACTCGTACGTGTTGGCCTTCGGTATTATTGAAAATGGTCGTTCATGGCTATTTTCGACAAAAATGGGGGTTGTGTGGCCATTGATCATCGACCAGAGGCTCATACACCTCACCCCACATATGTTTCCTTGCCATAGATCACATTCTTGGATTTCTGGTGGAGACCATTTCTTGGTCAAAAATCCGTAGGTGTTAGCCTTCGGTATTATTGTAAATGGTCATTCATGGCTATTTTCGACAAAAATGGGGGTTGTGTGGCCATTGATCATCGACCAGAGGCTCATACAACTCACCCCACATATGTTTCCTTGCCATAGATCACATTCTTGGATTTCTGGTGGAGACCATTTCTTGGTCAAAAATCCGTACGTGTTAGCCTTTGGTATTTTTGAAAATGGTCATTCATGGCTATTTTCGACAAAAATGGGGGTTGTGTGGCCATTGATCGTCGACCAGAGGCTCATACACCTCACCCCACATATGTTTCCTTGTCGTAGATCACATTCTTGGATTTCTGGTGGAGACCATTTCTTGGTCAAAAATCCGTAGGTGTTAGCCTTCGATATTATTGAAAATGGTCGTTCATGGCTATTTTCGACCAAAATGGGGGTTGTGTGGCCATTGATCATCGACCAGACGCTCATACACCTCACCCCACATATGTTTCCTTGCCATAGATCACATTCTTGGATTTATGGTGGAGACCATTTCTTGGTCAAAAATCCGTAGGTGTTAGCCTTCGGTATTATTGAAAATGGTCGTTCATGGCTATTTTCGACAAAAATGGGGGTTGTGTGGCCATTGATCATCGACCAGACGCTCATACACCTCACCCCACATATGTTTCCTTGCCATAGATAACATTCTTGGATTTCTGGTGGAGACCATTTCTTGGTCAAAAATCCGTAGGTGTTAGCCTTCGGTATTATTGAAAATGGTCATTCATGGCTATTTTCGGCAAAATGGGGGTTGTGTGGCCATTTATCATCGACTAGAGGCTCATAAATCTCACCCCACATATGTTTCCTTGCCATAGATCACATTCTTGGATTTTTGGTGGAGACCATTTCTTGGTCAAAAACTCGTACGTGTTAGCCTTCGGTATTATTGAAAATGGTCGTTCATGGCTATTTTCGGCAAAATGGGGGTTGTGTGGCCATTGATCGTCGACCAGAGGCTCATACACCTCACCCCACATATGTTTCCTTGTCGTAGATCACATTCTTGGATTTCTGGTGGAGACCATTTCTTGGTTAAATACTCGTACGTGTTAGCCTTCGGTATTATTGAAAATGGTCGTTCATGGCTATTTTCGGCAAAATGGGGGTTGTGTGGCCATTGATCATCGACCAGAGGCTCGTACACCTCACCCCACATATGTTTCCTTGCCATAGATCACATTCTTGGATTTCTGGTGGAGACCATTTCTTGGTCAAAAATCCGTAGGTGTTAGCCTTCAGTGTCATTGAAAATGGTCGTTCATGGCTATTTTCGACAAAAATGGGGGTTGTGTGGCCATTGATGATCGACCAGAGGCTCGTACACCTCACCCCACATATGTTTCCTTGCCATAGATCACATTCTTGGATTTCTGGTGGAGACCATTTCTTGGTCAAAAATCCGTAGGTGTTAGCCTTCGGTATTATTGTAAATGGTCATTCATGGCTATTTTCGACAAAAATGGGGGTTGTGTGGCCATTGATCTTCGACCAAAGGCTCATACACCTCACTACACATATGTTTCCTTGCCATAGATCACATTCTTGGATTTATGGTGGAGACCATTTCTTGGTCAAAAATCCGTAGGTGTTAGCCTTCAGTGTCATTGAAAATGGTCGTTCATGGCTATTTTCGACAAAAATTAGGGTTGTGTGGCCATTGATCGTCGACCAGAGGCTCATACACCTCACCCCACATATGTTTCCTTGCCATAGATCACATTCTTGGATTTCTGGTGGAGACCATTTCTTGGGCAAAAATCCGTAGGTGTTAGCCTTTGGTATTTTTGAAAATGGTCATTCATGGCTATTTTCGACAAAAATGGGGGTTGTGTGGCCATTGATCTTCGACCAGAGGCTCATAAACCTCACCCCACATATGTTTCCTTGCCATAGATTACATTCTTGGATTTATGGTGGAGACCATTTCTTGGTCAAAAATCCGTAGGTGTTAGCCTTCAGTGTCATTGAAAATGGTCGTTCATGGCTATTTTCGACAAAAATTAGGGTTGTGTGGCCATTGATCGTCGACCAGAGGCTCATACACCTCACCCCACATATGTTTCCTTGCCATAGATTACATTCTTGGATTTCTGGTGGAAACCATTTCTTGGTTAAAAACTCGTACGTGTTAGCCTTCGGTATTATTGAAAATGGTCGTTCATGGCTATTTTCGACAAAAATTAGGGTTGTGTGGCCATTGATCGTCGACCAGAGGCTCATACACCTCACCCCACATATGTTTCCTTGCCATAGATCACATTCTTGGATTTCTGGTGGAGACCATTTCTTGGTCAAAAATCCGTAGGTGTTAGCCTTCGATATTATTGAAAATGGTCGTTCATGGCTATTTTCGACAAAAATGGGGGTTGTGTGGCCATTGATCATCGACCAGAGGCTCATACACCTCACCCCACATATGTTTCCTTGCCATAGATCACATTCTTGGATTTCTGGTGGAGACCATTTCTTGGTCAAAAATCCGTAGGTGTTAGCCTTCGGTATTATTGAAAATGGTCGTTCATGGCTATTTTCGACAAAAATGGGGGTTGTGTGGCCATTGATCATCGACCAGACGCTCATACACCTCACCCCACATATGTTTCCTTGCCATAGATCACATTCTTGTATTTTTGGTGGAGACCATTTCTTGGTCTAAAATTTGTAGGTGTTAGCCTCTAGTATTATTGAAAATGGTCGCTCATGGCTATTTTCATAAAAAATGGGGGTTGTGTGGCCATTTATCATCGATTAGAGGCTCATAAACCTCACCCCACATATGTTTCCTTGCCATAGATCACATTCTTGGATTTCTGGTGGAGACCATTTCTTGGTCAAAAATCCGTACGTGTTAGCCTTTGGTATTTTTGAAAATGGTCGTTCATGGCTTGGTCGATGATCAATGGCCACACAACCCCCATTTTTTATGAAAATAGCCATGAGCGACCATTTTCAATAATACTAGAGGCTAAGACCTACGGATTTTTGACCAAGAAATGGTCTCCACCAGAAATCCAAGAATGTGATCTACGACAAGGAAACATATGTGGGGTGAGGTGTATGAGCCTCTAGTCGACGATCAATGGCCACACAACCCCCATTTTGCCGAAAATAGCCATGAATTACCATTTTCAATAATACCGAAGGCTAACACCTACGGATTTTTGACCAAGAAATGGTCTCCACCAGAAATCCAAGAATGTGATCTATGGCAAGGAAACATATGTGGGGTGAGGTGTACAAGCCTCTGGTCGATGATCAATGGCCACAGAACCCCCATTTTGCCGAAAATAGCCATGAACGACCATTTTCAATAATACCGAAGGCTAACACCTACGGATTTTTGACCAAGAAATGGTCTCCACCAGAAATCCAAGAATGTGATCTATGGCAAGGAAACATATGTGGGGTGAGGTGTACGAGCCTCTGGTCGATGATCAATGGCCACAGAACCCCCATTTTGCCGAAAATAGCCATGAACGACCATTTTCAATAATACCGAAGGCTAACACGTACGAGTTTTTGACCAAGAAATGGTCTCCACCAGAAATCCAAGAATGTGATCTATGGCAAGGAAACATATGTGGGGTGAGGTGTATGAGCCTCTGGTCGACGATCAATGGCCACACAACCCTAATTTTTGTCGAAAATAGCCATGAACGACCATTTTCAATGACACTGAAGGCTAACACCTACGGATTTTTGACCAAGAAATGGTCTCCACCAGAAATCCAAGAATGTGATCTATGGCAAGGAAACATATGTGGGGTGAGGTGTATGAGCCTCTAGTCGATGATCAATGGCCACACAACCCCCATTTTTGTCGAAAATAGCCATGAATGACCATTTTCAAAAATACAAAGGCTAACACATTCGGATTTTTGCCCAAGAAATGGTCTCCACCAGAAATCCAAGAATGTGATCTATGGCAAGGAAACATATGTGGGGTGAGGTGTACGAGCCTCTGGTCGATGATCAATGGCCACACAACCCCCATTTTGCCGAAAATAGCCATGAATGACCATTTTCAATAATACCGAAGGCTAATACGTACGAGTTTTTAACCAAGAAATGGTCTCCACCAGAAATCCAAGAATGTGATCTATGGCAAGGAAACATATGTGGGGTGAGGTGTATGAGCGTCTGGTCGATGATCAATGGCCACACAACCCCCATTTTTGTCGAAAATAGCCATGAACGACCATTTTCAATAATACCGAAGGCTAACACGTACGGATTTTTGACCAAGAAATGGTCTCCACCAGAAATCCAAGAATGTGATCTATGGCAAGGAAACATATGTGGGGTGAGGTGTATGAGCCTCTAGTCGATGATCAATGGCCACACAACCCCCATTTTTGTCGAAAATAGCCATGAATGACCATTTTCAAAAATACCAAAGGCTAACACGTATGGATTTTTGACCAAGAAATGGTCTCCACCAGAAATCCAAGAATGTGACCTACGACAAGGAAACATATGTGGGGTAAGTTGTATGAGCCTCTGGTCGACGATCAATGGCCACACAACCCCCATTTTGCTGAAAATAGCCATGAATGACCATTTTCAATAATACCGAAGGCTAACACGTACGAGTTTTTAACCAAGAAGTGGTTTCCACCAGAAATCCAAGAATGTAATCTATGGCAAGGAAACATATGTGGGGTGAGGTTTATGAGCCTCTAGTCGATGATAAATGGCCACACAACCCCCATTTTTTATGAAAATAGCCATGAGCGACCTTGAAAATAGCCATGAGCGACCATTTTCAATAATACTAGAGGCTAACACCTACGGATTTTAGACCAAGAAATGGTCTCCACCAGAAATCCAAGAATGTGATCTACGACAAGGAAACATATGTGGGGTGAGGTGTATGAGCCTCTGGTCGATGATCAATGGCCACACAACCCCCATTTTTGTCGAAAATAGCCATGAATGACCATTTACAATAATACCGAAGGCTAACACCTACGGATTTTTGACCAAGAAATGGTCTCCACCAGAAATCCAAGAATGTGATCTATGGCAAGGAAACATATGTGGGGTGAGGTGTACGAGCCTCTGGTCGATGATCAATGGCCACACAACCCCCATTTTGGCCGAAAATAGCCATGAACGACCATTTTCAATAATACCGAAGGCTAACACGTACGAGTTTTTAACCAAGAAATCGTCTCCACCAGAAATCCAAGAATGTGATCTATGGCAAGGAAACATATGTGGGGTGAGGTTTATGAGCCTCTAGTCGATGATAAATGGCCACACAACCCCCATTTTTTATGAAAATAGCCATGAGCGACCATTTTCAATAATACTAGAGGCTAAGACCTACGGATTTTTTTCCAAGAAATGGTCTCCACCAGAAATCCAAGAATGTGATCTATGGCAAGGAAACATATGTGGGGTGAGGTGTATGAGCCTCTAGTCGATGATCAATGGCCACACAACCCCCATTTTTGTCGAAAATAGCCATGAATGACCATTTTCAAAAATACCAAAGGCTAACACGTACGGATTTTTAACCAAGAAATGGTCTCCACCAGAAATCCAAGAATGTGATCTATGGCAAGGAAACATATGTGGGGTGAGGTGTACGAGCCTCTGGTCGATGATCAATGGCCACACAACCCCCATTTTGCCGAAAATAGCCATGAATGACCATTTTCAATAATACCGAAGGCTAACACGTACGAGTTTTTAACCAAGAAATGGTTTCCGCCAGAAATCCAAGAATGTAATCTATGGCAAGGAAACATATGTGGGGTGACGTTTATGAGCCTCTGGTCGAAGATCAATGGCCACACAACCCCCATTTTTGTCGAAAATAGCCATGAATGACCATTTTCAAAAATACCAAAGGCTAACACGTACGGATTTTTGACCAAGAAATGGTCTCCACCAGAAATCCAAGAATGTGATCTATGGCCAGGAAACATATGTGGGGTGAGGTGTATGAGCGTCTGGTCGATGATCAATGGCCACACAACCCCCATTTTTGTCGAAAATAGCCATGAACGACCATTTTCAATAATACCGAAGGCTAACACCTACGGATTTTTGACCAAGAAATGGTCTCCACCAGAAATCCAAGAATGTGATCTATGGCAAGGAAACATATGTGGGGTGAGGTGTACGAGCCTCTGGTCGACGATCAATGGTCACACAACCCCCATTTTGCCGAAAATAGCCATGAATGACCATTTTCAATAATACCGAAGGCTAACACGTACGAGTTTTTAACCAAGAAATGGTCTCCACCAGAAATCCAAGAATGTGATCTATGGCACGGAAACATATGTGGGGTGAGGTTTATGAGCCTCTAGTCGATGATAAATGGCCACACAACCCCCATTTTTTTATGAAAATAGCCATGAGCGACCTTGAATATAGCCATGAGCGACCATTTTCAATAATACTAGAGGCTAACACCTACGGATTTTAGACCAAGAAATGGTCTCCACCAGAAATCCAAGAATGTGATCTATGGCAAGGAAACATATGTGGGGTGAGTTGTATGAGCGTCTGGTCGATGATCAATGGCCACACAACCCCCATTTTTGTCGAAAATAGCCATGAATGATCATTTACAATAATACCGAAGGCTAACACCTACGGATTTTTGACCAAGAAATGGTCTCCACCAAAAATCCAAGAATGTGATCTATGGCAAGGAAACATATGTGGGGTGAGGTGTATGAGCCTGTGGTCGATGATCAATGGCCACACAACCCCCATTTTTTATGAAAATAGCCATGAGCGACCTTGAAAATAGCCATGAGCGACCATTTTCAATAATACTAGAGGCTAACACCTACGGATTTTAGACCAAGAAATGGTCTCCACCAGAAATCCAAGAATGTGATCTATGGCAAGGAAACATATGTGGGGTGAGGTGTATGAGCGTCTGGTCGATGATCAATGGCCACACAACCCCCATTTTTGTCGAAAATAGCCATGAACGACCATTTTCAATAATACCGAAGGCTAACACCTACGGATTTTTGACCAAGAAATGGTCTCCACCAGAAATCCAAGAATGTGATCTATGGCAAGGAAACATATGTGGGGTGAGATTTATGAGCCTCTAGTCGATGATAAATGGCCACACAACCCCCATTTTTTATGAAAATAGCCATGAGCGACCTTGAAAATAGCCATGAGCGACCATTTTCAATAATACTAGAGGCTAACACCTACGGATTTTTGACCAAGAAATGGTCTCCACCAGAAATCCAAGAATGTGATCTATGGCAAGGAAACATATGTGGGGTGAGGTGTATGAGCGTCTGGTCAATGATCAATGGCCACACAACCCCCATTTTTGTCGAAAATAGCCATGAACGACCATTTTCAATAATACCGAAGGCTAACACCTACGGATTTTTGACCAAGAAATGGACTCCACCAGAAATCCAAGAATGTGATCTATGGCAAGGAAACATATGTGGGGTGAGGTGTACGAGCCTCTGGTCGATGATCAATGGCCACACAACCCCCATTTTTTATGAAAATAGCCATGAACGACCATTTTCAATGACACTGAAGGCTAACACCTACGTATTTTTACCAAGAAATGGTCTCCACCATAAATCCAAGAATGTAATCTATGGCAAGGAAACATATGTGGGGTGAGGTTTATGAGCCTCTGGTCGAAGATCAATGGCCACACAACCCCCATTTTTGTCGAAAATAGCCATGAATGACCATTTTCAAAAATACCAAAGGCTAACACCTACGGATTTTTGCCCAAGAAATGGTCTCCACCAGAAATCCAAGAATGTGATCTATGGCAAGGAAACATATGTGGGGTGAGGTGTATGAGCCTCTGGTCGACGATCAATGGCCACACAACCCTAATTTTTGTCGAAAATAGCCATGAACGACCATTTTCAATGACACTGAAGGCTAACACCTACGGATTTTTGACCAAGAAATGGTCTCCACAATAAATCCAAGAATGTGATCTATGGCAAGGAAACATATGTGTAGTGAGATGTATGAGCCTCTGGTCGAAGATCAATGGCCACACAACCCCCATTTTTGTCGAAAATAGCCATGAACGACCATTTTCAATAATATCGAAGGCTAACACCTACGGATTTTTGACCAAGAAATGGTCTCCACCAGAAATCCAAGAATGTGATCTACGACAAGGAAACATATGTGGGGTGAGGTGTATGAGCCTCTGGTCGATGATCAATGGCCACACAACCCCCATTTTTTATGAAAATAGCCATGAACGACCATTTTCAATGACACTGAAGGCTAACACCTACGGATTTTTGACCAAGAAATGGTCTCCACCATAAATCCAAGAATGTAATCTATGGCAAGGAAACATATGTGGGGTGAGGTTTATGAGCCTCTGGTCGAAAATCAATGGCCACACAACCCCCATTTTTGTCGAAAATAGCCATGAATGACCATTTTCAAAAATACCAAAGGCTAACACCTACGGATTTTTGCCCAAGAAATGGTCTCCACCAGAAATCCAAGAATGTGATCTATGGCAAGGAAACATATGTGGGGTGAGGTGTATGAGCCTCTGGTCGACGATCAATGGCCACACAACCCTAATTTTTGTCGAAAATAGCCATGAACGACCATTTTCAATGACACTGAAGGCTAACACCTACGGATTTTTGACCAAGAAATGGTCTCCACCAGAAATCCAAGAATGTGATCTATGGCAAGGAAACATATGTGGGGTGAGGTGTATGAGCCTCTGGTCGACGATCAATGGCCACACAACCCCCATTTTGCCGAAAATAGCCATGAATGACCATTTTCAATAATACCGAAGGCTAACACGTACGAGTTTTTAACCAAGAAATGGTCTCCACCAGAAATCCAAGAATGTGATCTATGGCAAGGAAACATATGTGGGGTGAGGTGTATGAGCCTCTGGTCGACGATCAATGGCCACACAACCCCCATTTTTGTCGAAAATAGCCATGAATGACCATTTTCAATAATATCGAAGGCTAACACCTACGGATTTTTGACCAAGAAATGGTCTCCACCAGAAATCCAAGAATGTGATCTACGACAAGGAAACATATGTGGGGTGAGGTGTATGAGCCTCTGGTCGACGATCAATGGCCACACAACCCCCATTTTGCCGAAAATAGCCATGAATGACCATTTTCAATAATACCGAAGGCTAACACGTACGAGTTTTTAACCAAGAAATGGTTTCCACCAGAAATCCAAGAATGTAATCTATGGCAAGGAAACATATGTGGGGTGAGGTTTATGAGCCTCTAGTCGATGATAAATGGCCACACAACCCCCATTTTTTATGAAAATAGCCATGAGCGACCTTGAAAATAGCCATGAGCGACCATTTTCAATAATACTAGAGGCTAAGACCTACGGATTTTAGACCAAGAAATGGTCTCCACCAGAAATCCAAGAATGTGATCTATGGCAAGGAAACATATGTGGGGTGAGGTGAATGAGCCTCTGGTCGATGATCAATGGCCACACAACCCCCATTTTTGTCGAAAATAGCCATGAATGACCATTTACAATAATACCGAAGGCTAACACCTACGGATTTTTGACCAAGAAATGGTCTCCACCAGAAATCCAAGAATGTGATCTATGGCAAGGAAACATATGTGGGGTGAGGTGTATGAGCCTCTGGTCGATGATCAATGGCCACACAACCCCTATTTTTTATGAAAATAGCCATGAGCGACCTTGAAAATAGCCATGAGCGACCATTTTCAATAATACTAGAGGCTAACACCTACGGATTTTAGACCAAGAAATGGTCTCCACCAGAAATCCAAGAATGTGATCTATGGCAAGGAAACATATGTGGGGTGAGGTGTATGAGCGTCTGGTCGATGATCAATGGCCACACAACCCCCATTTTTGTCGAAAATAGCCATGAACGACCATTTTCAATAATATCGAAGGCTAACACCTACGGATTTTTGACCAAGAAATGGTCTCCACCAGAAATCCAAGAATGTGATCTATGGCAAGGAAACATATGTGGGGTGAGGTGTATGAGCCTCTAGTCGATGATCAATGGCCACACAACCCCCATTTTTGTCGAAAATAGCCATGAATGACCATTTTCAAAAATACCAAAGGCTAACACGTACGGATTTTTGACCAAGAAATGGTCTCCACCAGAAATCCAAGAATGTGATCTACGACAAGGAAACATATGTGGGGTGAGGTGTATGAGCGTCTGGTCGACGATCAATGGCCACACAACCCCCATTTTGCCGAAAATAGCCATGAATGACCATTTTCAATAATACCGAAGGCTAACACGTACGAGTTTTTAACCAAGAAATGGTTTCCACCAGAAATCCAAGAATGTAATCTATGGCAAGGAAACATATGTGGGGTAAGGTTTATGAGCCTCTGGTCGAAGATCAATGGCCACACAACCCCCATTTTTGTCGAAAATAGCCATGAATGACCATTTTCAAAAATACCAAAGGCTAACACCTACGGATTTTTGCCCAAGAAATGGTCTCCACCAGAAATCCAAGAATGTGATCTATGGCAAGGAAACATATGTGGGGTGAGGTGTATGAGCCTCTGGTCGACGATCAATGGCCACACAACCCTAATTTTTGTCGAAAATAGCCATGAACGACCATTTTCAATGACACTGAAGGCTAACACCTACGGATTTTTGACCAAGAAATGGTCTCCACAATAAATCCAAGAATGTGATCTATGGCAAGGAAACATATGTGTAGTGAGATGTATGAGCCTCTGGTCGAAGATCAATGGCCACACAACCCCCATTTTTGTCGAAAATAGCCATGAACGACCATTTTCAATAATATCGAAGGCTAACACCTACGGATTTTTGACCAAGAAATGGTCTCCACCAGAAATCCAAGAATGTGATCTACGACAAGGAAACATATGTGGGGTGAGGTGTATGAGCCTCTGGTCGATGATCAATGGCCACACAACCCCCATTTTTTATGAAAATAGCCATGAACGACCATTTTCAATGACACTGAAGGCTAACACCTACGGATTTTTGACCAAGAAATGGTCTCCACCATAAATCCAAGAATGTAATCTATGGCAAGGAAACATATGTGGGGTGAGGTTTATGAGCCTCTGGTCGAAAATCAATGGCCACACAACCCCCATTTTTGTCGAAAATAGCCATGAATGACCATTTTCAAAAATACCAAAGGCTAACACCTACGGATTTTTGCCCAAGAAATGGTCTCCACCAGAAATCCAAGAATGTGATCTATGGCAAGGAAACATATGTGGGGTGAGGTGTATGAGCCTCTGGTCGACGATCAATGGCCACACAACCCTAATTTTTGTCGAAAATAGCCATGAACGACCATTTTCAATGACACTGAAGGCTAACACCTACGGATTTTTGACCAAGAAATGGTCTCCACCAGAAATCCAAGAATGTGATCTATGGCAAGGAAACATATGTGGGGTGAGGTGTATGAGCCTCTGGTCGACGATCAATGGCCACACAACCCCCATTTTGCCGAAAATAGCCATGAATGACCATTTTCAATAATACCGAAGGCTAACACGTACGAGTTTTTAACCAAGAAATGGTCTCCACCAGAAATCCAAGAATGTGATCTATGGCAAGGAAACATATGTGGGGTGAGGTGTATGAGCCTCTGGTCGACGATCAATGGCCACACAACCCCCATTTTTGTCGAAAATAGCCATGAACGACCATTTTCAATAATATCGAAGGCTAACACCTACGGATTTTTGACCAAGAAATGGTCTCCACCAGAAATCCAAGAATGTGATCTACGACAAGGAAACATATGTGGGGTGAGGTGTATGAGCCTCTGGTCGACGATCAATGGCCACACAACCCCCATTTTGCCGAAAATAGCCATGAATGACCATTTTCAATAATACCGAAGGCTAACACGTACGAGTTTTTAACCAAGAAATGGTTTCCACCAGAAATCCAAGAATGTAATCTATGGCAAGGAAACATATGTGGGGTGAGGTTTATGAGCCTCTAGTCGATGATAAATGGCCACACAACCCCCATTTTTTATGAAAATAGCCATGAGCGACCTTGAAAATAGCCATGAGCGACCATTTTCAATAATACTAGAGGCTAAGACCTACGGATTTTAGACCAAGAAATGGTCTCCACCAGAAATCCAAGAATGTGATCTATGGCAAGGAAACATATGTGGGGTGAGGTGAATGAGCCTCTGGTCGATGATCAATGGCCACACAACCCCCATTTTTGTCGAAAATAGCCATGAATGACCATTTACAATAATACCGAAGGCTAACACCTACGGATTTTTGACCAAGAAATGGTCTCCACCAGAAATCCTAGAATGTGATCTATGGCAAGGAAACATATGTGGGGTGAGGTGTATGAGCCTCTGGTCGATGATCAATGGCCACACAACCCCTATTTTTTATGAAAATAGCCATGAGCGACCTTGAAAATAGCCATGAGCGACCATTTTCAATAATACTAGAGGCTAACACCTACGGATTTTAGACCAAGAAATGGTCTCCACCAGAAATCCAAGAATGTGATCTATGGCAAGGAAACATATGTGGGGTGAGGTGTATGAGCGTCTGGTCGATGATCAATGGCCACACAACCCCCATTTTTGTCGAAAATAGCCATGAACGACCATTTTCAATAATATCGAAGGCTAACACCTACGGATTTTTGACCAAGAAATGGTCTCCACCAGAAATCCAAGAATGTGATCTATGGCAAGGAAACATATGTGGGGTGAGGTGTATGAGCCTCTAGTCGATGATCAATGGCCACACAACCCCCATTTTTGTCGAAAATAGCCATGAATGACCATTTTCAAAAATACCAAAGGCTAACACGTACGGATTTTTGACCAAGAAATGGTCTCCACCAGAAATCCAAGAATGTGATCTACGACAAGGAAACATATGTGGGGTGAGGTGTATGAGCGTCTGGTCGACGATCAATGGCCACACAACCCCCATTTTGCCGAAAATAGCCATGAATGACCATTTTCAATAATACCGAAGGCTAACACGTACGAGTTTTTAACCAAGAAATGGTTTCCACCAGAAATCCAAGAATGTAATCTATGGCAAGGAAACATATGTGGGGTGAGGTTTATGAGCCTCTAGTCGATGATAAATGGCCACACAACCCCCATTTTTTATGAAAATATCCATGAGCGACCTTGAAAATAGCCATGAGCGACCATTTTCAATAATACTAGAGGCTAACACCTACAGATTTTAGACAAAGAAATGGTCTCCACCAGAAATCCAAGAATGTGATCTATGGCAAGGAAACATATGTGGGGTGAGGTGTATGAGCGTCTGGTCCATGATCAATGGCCACACAACCCCCATTATTGTCGAAAATAGCCATGAACGACCATTTTCAATAATACCGAAGGCTAACACCTACGGATTTTTGACCAAGAAATGGTCTCCACCAGAAATCCAAGAATGTGATCTATGGCAAGGAAACATATGTGGGGTGAGATTTATGAGCCTCTAGTCGATGATAAATGGCCACACAACCCCCATTTTTTTTATGAAAATAGCCATGAGCGACCATTTTCAATAATATTAGAGGCTAAGACCTACGGATTTTTGACCAAGAAATGGTCTCCACCAGAAATCCAAGAATGTGATCTATGGCAAGGAAACATATGTGGGGTGAGGTCTATGAGCGTCTGGTCGATGATCAATGGCCACACAACCCCCATTTTGCCGAAAATAGCCATGAATGACCATTTTCAATAATATCGAAGGCTAACACCTACGGATTTTTGACCAAGAAATGGTCTCCACCAGAAATCCAAGAATGTGATCTATGGCAAGGATACATATGTGGGGTGAGGTGTATGAGCCTCTGGTCGATGATCAATGGCCACACAACCCCCATTTTTGTCGAAAATAGCCATGAACGACCATTTTCAATAATACCGAAGGCTAACACGTACGAGTTTTTAACCAAGAAATGGTCTCCACCAGAAATCCAAGAATGTGATCTATGGCAAGGAAACATATGTGGAGTGAGGTTTATGAGCCTCTAGTCGATGATAAATGGCCACACAACCCCCATTTTTTATGAAAATAGCCATGAGCGACCTTGAAAATAGCCATGAGCGACCATTTTCAATAATACTAGAGGCTAACACCTACGGAATTTTAGACCAAGAAATGGTCTCCACCAGAAATCCAAGAATGTGATCTATGGCAAGGAAACATATGTGGGGTGAGGTGTATGAGCGTCTGGTCGATGATCAATGGCCACACAACCCCCCATTTTTGTCGAAATATAGCCATGAATGACCATTTACAATAATACCGAAGGCTAACAGCTACAGATATTTGACCAAGAAATGGTCTCCACCAGAAATCCAAGAATGTGATCTATGGCAAGGAAACATATGTGGGGTGAGGTGTATGAGCCTCTGGTCGATGATCAATGGCCACACAACCCCCATTTTTATGAAAATAGCCATGAGCGACCTTGAAAATAGCCATGAGCGACCATTTTCAATAATACTAGAGGCTAACACCTACGGATTTTAGACCAAGAAATGGTCTCCACCAGAAATCCAAGAATGTGATCTATGGCAAGGAAACATATGTGGGGTGAGGTGTACGAGCCTCTGGTCGATGATCAATGGCCACACAACCCCCATTTTTGTCGAAAATAGCCATGAATGACCATTTTCAATAATACCGAAGGCTAACACGTACGAGTTTTTAACCAAGAAATGGCATGAATGACCATTTTCAATAATACTGAAGGCTAACACCTACGGATTTTTGACCAAGAAATGGTCTCCACCAGAAATCCAAGAATGTGATCTATGGCAACGAAACATATGTGGGGTGAGGTGTATGAGCCTCTGGTCGATGATCAATGGCCACACAACCCCCATTTTTGTTGAAAATAGCCATGAATGACCATTTTCAATAATACCGAAGGCTAACACGTACGAGTTTTTAACCAAGAAATGGTTTCCACCAGAAATCCAAGAATGTAATCTATGGCAAGGAAACATATGTGTGGTGAGGTTTATGAGCCTCTAGTCGATGATAAATGGCCACACAACCCCCATTTTTTATGAAAATAGCCATGAGCGACCTTGAAAATAGCCATGAGCGAACATTTTCAATAATACTAGAGGCTAAGACCTACGGATTTTTGACCAAGAAATGGTCTCCACCAAAAATCCAAGAATGTGATCTATGGCAAGGAAACATATGTGGGGTGAGGTGTATGAGCATCTGGTCGATAATCAATGGCCACACAACCCCCATTTTGCCGAAAATAGCCATGAATGACCATTTTCAATAATACCGAAGGCTAACACGTACGAGTTTTTAACCAAGAAATGGTTTCCACCAGGAATCCAAGAATGTAATCTATGGCAAGGAAACATATGTGGGGTGAGGTGTACGAACCTCTGGTCGATGATCAATGGCCACACAACCCCTATTTTTTATGAAAATAGCCATGAGCGACCATTTTCAATAATACTAGAGGCTAAGACCTACGGATTTTTGACCAAGAAATGGTCTCCACCAGAAATCCAAGAATGTGATCTATGGAAAGGAAACATATGTGGGGTGAGGTGTATGAGCCTCTGGTCGATGATCAATGGCCACACAACCCCCATTTTTGTCGAAAATAGCTATGAATGACCATTTACAATAATACCGAAGGCTAACACCTACGGATTTTTGACCAAGAAATGGTCTCCACCAGAAATCCAAGAATGTGATCTATGGCAAGGAAACATATGTGGGGTGAGGTGTATGAGTGTCTGGTCGATGATCAATGGCCACAGAACCCCCATTTTTGTCGAAAATAGCCATGAATGACCATTTTCAATAATACCGAAGGCTAACACCTACGGATTTTTGACCAAGAAATGGTCTCCACCAGAAATCCAAGAATGTGATCTATGGCAAGGAAACATATGTGTAGTGAGGTGTATGAGCCTCTGGTCGAATATCAATGGCCACACAACCCCCATTTTTGTCGAAAATAGCCATGAACGACCATTTTCAATAATATCGAAGGCTAACACCTACGGATTTTTGACCAAGAAATGGTCTCCACCAGAAATCCAAGAATGTGATCTATGGCAAGGAAACATATGTGGGGTGAGGTGTATGAGCCTCTGGTCGACGATCAATGGCCACACAACCCCCATTTTGCCGAAAATAACCATGAATGACCATTTTCAATAATACCGAAGGCTAACACGTACGAGTTTTTAACCAAGAAATGGTCTCCACCAGAAATCTAAGAATGTGATCTATGGCATGGAAACATATGTGGGGTGAGGTGTATGAGCCTCTGGTCGATGATCAATGGCCACACAACCCCCATTTTTGTCGAAAATAGCCATGAACGACCATTTTCAATAATACCGAAGGCTAACTCCTACGGATTTTTGACCAAGAAATGGTCTCCACCAGAAATCCAAGAATGTGATCTATGGCAAGGAAACATATGTGGGGTGAGGTGTATGAGCCTCTAGTCGATGATCAATGGCCACACAACCCCCATTTTTGTCGAAAATAGCCATGAATGACCATTTACAATAATACCGAAGGCTAACACCTACGGATTTTTGACCAAGAAATGGTCTCCACCATAAATCCAAGAATGTGATCTATGGCAAGGAAACATATGTGGGGTGAGGTGTATGAGCCTCTGGTCTATGATCAATGGCCACACAACCCCCATTTTTGTCAAAAATAGCCATGAACGACCATTTTCAATAATACCGAAGGCTAACACGTACGAGTTTTTAACCAAGAAATGGTTTCCACCAGAAATCCAAGAATGTAATCTATGGCAAGTAAGCATATGTGGGGTGAGGTTTATGAGCCTCTAGTCGATGATAAATGGCCACACAACCCCCATTTTTTATGAAAATAGCCATGAGCGACCTTGAAAATAGCCATGAGCGACCATTTTCAATAATACCGAAGGCTAACACCTACGGATTTTTGACCAAGAAATGGTCTCCACCAGAAATCCAAGAATGTGATCTATGGCAAGGAAACATATGTGGGGTGAGATTTATGAGCCTCTAGTCGATGATAAATGGCCACACAACCCCCATTTTTTTTATGAAAATAGCCATGAGCGACCATTTTCAATAATATTAGAGGCTAAGACCTACGGATTTTTGACCAAGAAATGGTCTCCACCAGAAATCCAAGAATGTGATCTATGGCAAGGAAACATATGTGGGGTGAGGTCTATGAGCGTCTGGTCGATGATCAATGGCCACACAACCCCCATTTTGCCGAAAATAGCCATGAATGACCATTTTCAATAATATCGAAGGCTAACACCTACGGATTTTTGACCAAGAAATGGTCTCCACCAGAAATCCAAGAATGTGATCTATGGCAAGGATACATATGTGGGGTGAGGTGTATGAGCCTCTGGTCGATGATCAATGGCCACACAACCCCCATTTTTGTCGAAAATAGCCATGAACGACCATTTTCAATAATACCGAAGGCTAACACGTACGAGTTTTTAACCAAGAAATGGTCTCCACCAGAAATCCAAGAATGTGATCTATGGCAAGGAAACATATGTGGAGTGAGGTTTATGAGCCTCTAGTCGATGATAAATGGCCACACAACCCCCATTTTTTATGAAAATAGCCATGAGCGACCTTGAAAATAGCCATGAGCGACCATTTTCAATAATACTAGAGGCTAACACCTACGGATTTTAGACCAAGAAATGGTCTCCACCAGAAATCCAAGAATGTGATCTATGGCAAGGAAACATATGTGGGGTGAGGTGTATGAGCGTCTGGTCGATGATCAATGGCCACACAACCCCCCATTTTTGTCGAAAATAGCCATGAATGACCATTTACAATAATACCGAAGGCTAACAGCTACAGATATTTGACCAAGAAATGGTCTCCACCAGAAATCCAAGAATGTGATCTATGGCAAGGAAACATATGTGGGGTGAGGTGTATGAGCCTCTGGTCGATGATCAATGGCCACACAACCCCCATTTTTATGAAAATAGCCATAAGCGACCTTGAAAATAGCCATGAGCGACCATTTTCAATAATACTAGAGGCTAACACCTACGGATTTTAGACCAAGAAATGGTCTCCACTAGAAATCCAAGAATGTGATCTATGGCAAGGAAACATATGTGGGGTGAGGTGTACGAGCCTCTGGTCGATGATCAATGGCCACACAACCCCCATTTTTGTCGAAAATAGCCATGAATGACCATTTTCAATAATACCGAAGGCTAACACGTACGAGTTTTTAACCAAGAAATGGCATGAATGACCATTTTCAATAATACTGAAGGCTAACACCTACGGATTTTTGACCAAGAAATGGTCTCCACCAGAAATCCAAGAATGTGATCTATGGCAATGAAACATTATGTGGGGTGAGGTGTATGAGCCTCTGGTCGATGATCAATGGCCACACAACCCCCATTTTTGTTGAAAATAGCCATGAATGACCATTTTCAATAATACCGAAGGCTAACACGTACGAGTTTTTAACCAAGAAATGGTTTCCACCAGAAATCCAAGAATGTAATCTATGGCAAGGAAACATATGTGTGGTGAGGTTTATGAGCCTCTAGTCGATGATAACTGGCCACACAACCCCCATTTTTTATGAAAATAGCCATGAGCGACCTTGAAAATAGCCATGAGCGAACATTTTCAATAATACTAGAGGCTAAGACCTACGGATTTTTGACCAAGAAATGGTCTCCACCAAAAATCCAAGAATGTGATCTATGGCAAGGAAACATATGTGGGGTGAGGTGTATGAGCATCTGGTCGATAATCAATGGCCACACAACCCCCATTTTGCCGAAAATAGCCATGAATGACCATTTTCAATAATACCGAAGGCTAACACGTACGAGTTTTTAACCAAGAAATGGTTTCCACCAGGAATCCAAGAATGTAATCTATGGCAAGGAAACATATGTGGGGTGAGGTGTACGAACCTCTGGTCGATGATCAATGGCCACACAACCCCTATTTTTTATGAAAATAGCCATGAGCGACCATTTTCAATAATACTAGAGGCTAAGACCTACGGATTTTTGACCAAGAAATGGTCTCCACCAGAAATCCAAGAATGTGATCTATGGAAAGGAAACATATGTGGGGTGAGGTGTATGAGCCTCTGGTCGATGATCAATGGCCACACAACCCCCATTTTTGTCGAAAATAGCTATGAATGACCATTTACAATAATACCGAAGGCTAACACCTACGGATTTTTGACCAAGAAATGGTCTCCACCAGAAATCCAAGAATGTGATCTATGGCAAGGAAACATATGTGGGGTGAGGTGTATGAGCGTCTGGTCGATGATCAATGGCCACAGAACCCCCATTTTTGTCGAAAATAGCCATGAATGACCATTTTCAATAATACCGAAGGCTAACACCTACGGATTTTTGACCAAGAAATGGTCTCCACCAGAAATCCAAGAATGTGATCTATGGCAAGGAAACATATGTGTAGTGAGGTGTATGAGCCTCTGGTCGAATATCAATGGCCACACAACCCCCATTTTTGTCGAAAATAGCCATGAACGACCATTTTCAATAATATCGAAGGCTAACACCTACGGATTTTTGACCAAGAAATGGTCTCCACCAGAAATCCAAGAATGTGATCTATGGCAAGGAAACATATGTGGGGTGAGGTGTATGAGCCTCTGGTCGACGATCAATGGCCACACAACCCCCATTTTGCCGAAAATAACCATGAATGACCATTTTCAATAATACCGAAGGCTAACACGTACGAGTTTTTAACCAAGAAATGGTCTCCACCAGAAATCCAATAATGTGATCTATGGCATGGAAACATATGTGGGGTGAGGTGTATGAGCCTCTGGTCGATGATCAATGGCCACACAACCCCCATTTTTGTCGAAAATAGCCATGAACGACCATTTTCAATAATACCGAAGGCTAACTCCTACGGATTTTTGACCAAGAAATGGTCTCCACCAGAAATCCAAGAATGTGATCTATGGCAAGGAAACATATGTGGGGTGAGGTGTATGAGCCTCTAGTCGATGATCAATGGCCACACAACCCCCATTTTTGTCGAAAATAGCCATGAATGACCATTTACAATAATACCGAAGGCTAACACCTACGGATTTTTGACCAAGAAATGGTCTCCACCATAAATCCAAGAATGTGATCTATGGCAAGGAAACATATGTGGGGTGAGGTGTATGAGCCTCTGGTCTATGATCAATGGCCACACAACCCCCATTTTTGTCAAAAATAGCCATGAACGACCATTTTCAATAATACCGAAGGCTAACACGTACGAGTTTTTAACCAAGAAATGGTTTCCACCAGAAATCCAAGAATGTAATCTATGGCAAGTAAACATATGTGGGGTGAGGTTTATGAGCCTCTAGTCGATGATAAATGGCCACACAACCCCCATTTTTTATGAAAATAGCCATGAGCGACCTTGAAAATAGCCATGAGCGACCATTTTCAATAATACTAGAGGCTAACACCTACGGATTTTAGACCAAGAAATGGTCTCCACCAGAAATCCAAGAATGTGATCTATGCAAGGAAACATATGTGGGGTGAGGTGTATGAGCGTCTGGTCGATGATCAATGGCCACACAACCCCCATTTTTGTCGAAAATAGCCATGAACGACCATTTTCAATAATACCAAAGGCTAACACCTACGGATATTTGACCAAGAAATGGTCTCAACCAGAAATCCAAGAATGTGATCTATGGCAAGGAAACATATGTGGGGTGAGGTTTATGAGCCTCTAGTCGATGATAAATGGCCACACAACCCCCATTTTTTATGAAAATAGCCATGAGCGACCTTGAAAATAGCCATGAGCGACCATTTTCAATAATACTAGAGGGTAACACCTACGGATTTTAGACCAAGAAATGGTTTCCACCAGAAATCCAAGAATGTGATCTATGGCAAGGAAACATATGTGGGGTGAGGTGTATGAGCGTCTGGTCGATGATCAATGGCCACACAACCCCCATTTTTGTCGAAAATAGCCATGAATGACCATTTTCAATAATACCGAAGGCTAACACCTACGGATTTTTGACCAAGAAATGGACTCCACCAGAAATCCAAGAATGTGATATATGGCAAGGAAACATATGTGGGGTGAGGTGTATGAGCCTCTAGTCGATGATCAATGGCCACACAACCCCCATTTTTGTCGAAAATAGCCATGAATGACCATTTTCAAAAATACCAAAGGCTAACACTGTACGGATTTTTAACCAAGAAATGGTCTCCACCAGAAATCCAAGAATGTGATCTACGACAAGAAACATATGTGGGGTGAGGTGTATGAGCCTCTGGTCGACGATCATTGGCCACACAACCCCCATTTTGCCGAAAATAGCCATGAATGACCATTTTCAATAATACCGAAGGCTAACACGTACTAGTTTTTAACCAAGAAATGGTTTCCACCAGAAATCCAAGAATGTAATCTATGGCAAGGAAACATATGTGGGGTGAGGTTTATGCGCCTCTAGTCGATGATAAATGGCCACACATCCCCCATTTTTTATGAAAATAGCCATGAGCGACCTTGAAAATAGCCATGAGCGAGCCATTTTCAATAATACTAGAGGCTAACACCTACGGATTTTAGACCAAGAAATGGTCTCCACCAGAAATCCAAGAATGTGATCTATGGCAAGGAAACATATGTGGGGTGAGGTGTATGAGCGTCTGGTCGATGATCAATGGCCACACAACCCCCATTTTTGTCGAAAATAGCCATGAACAACCATTTTCAATAATACCGAAGGCTAACACCTACGGATTTTTGACCAAGAAATGGTCTCCACCAGAAATCCAAGAATGTGATCTATGGCAAGGAAACATATGTGGGGTGAGGTGTATGAGCCTCTAGTCGATGATCAATGGCCACACAACCCCCATTTTGCCGAAAATAGCCATGAGTGACCATTTTCAATAATACCGAAGGCTAACACGTACGAGTTTTTAACCAAGAAATGGTTTCCACCAGAAATCCAAGAATGTAATCTATGGTAAGGAAACATATGTGGGGTGAGGTTTATGAGCCTCTAGTCGATGATAAATGGCCACACAACCCCCATTTTTTATGAAAATAGCCATGAGCGACCTTGAAAATAGCCATGAGCGACCATTTTCAATAATACTAGAGGCTAACACCTATGGATTTTAGACCAAGAAATGGTCTCCACCAGAAATCCAAGAATGTGATCTATGGCAAGGAAACATATGTGGGGTGAGGTGTATGAGCGTCTGGTCGATGATCAATGGCCACACAACCCCCATTTTTGTCGAAAATAGCCATGAACGACCATTTTCAATAATACCGAAGGCTAACACCTACGGATTTTTGACCAAGAAATGGTCTCCACCAGAAATCCAAGAATGTGATCTATGGCAAGGAAACATATGTGGGGTGAGGTGTATGAGCCTCTAGTCGATGATCAATGGCCACACAACCCCCATTTTTGTCGAAAATAGCCATGAATGACCATTTTCAAAAATACCAAAGGCTAACACGTACGGATTTTTGACCAAGAAATGGTCTCCACCAGAAATCCAAGAATGTGATCTATGGCAAGGAAACACATGTGGGGTGAGGTGTACGAGCCTCTGGTCGATGATCAATGGCCACACAACCCCCATTTTGCCGAAAATAGCCATGAATGAACATTTTCAATAATATCGAAGGCTAACACGTACGAGTTTTTGACCAAGAAATGGTTTCCACCAGAAATCCAAGAATGTAATCTATGGCAAGGAAACATATGTGGGGTGAGGTTTATGAGCCTCTGGTCGACGATCAATGGCCACACAACCCCCATTTTTTTATGAAAATAGCCATGAGCGACCATTTTCAATAATATTAGAGGCTAAGACCTATGGATTTTTGACCAAGAAATGGTCTCCACCAGAAATCCTAGAATGTGATCTATGGCAAGGAAACATATGTGGGGTGAGGTGTATGAGCCTCTAGTCGATGATAAATGGCCACACAACCCCCATTTTTTATGAAAATAGCCATGAGTGACCTTGAAAATAGCCATGAGCGATCATTTTCAATAATACTAGAGGCTAACACCTACGGATTTTAGACCAAGAAATGGTCTCCACCAGAAATCCAAGAATGTGATCTATGGCAAGGAAACATATGTGGGGTGAGGTGTATGAGCCTCTAGTCGATGATAAATGGCCACACAACCCCCATTTTTTATGAAAATAGCCATGAGCGACCTTGAAAATAGCCATGAGCGACCATTTTCAATAATACTAGAGGCTAACACCTACGGATTTTAGACCAAGAAATGGTCTCCACCAGAATTCCAAGAATGTGATCTATGGTAAGGAAACATATGTGGGGTGAGGTGTACGAGCCTCTTGTCGATGATCAATGGCCACACAACCCCCATTTTTATGAAAATAGCCATGAGCGACCATTTTCAATAATACTAGAGGCTAACACCTACGGATTTTAGACCAAGAAATGGTCTCCACCAGAAATCCAAGAATGTGATCTATGGCAAGGAAACATATGTGGGGTGAGGTGTATGAGCGTCTGGTCGATGATCAATGGCCACACAACCCCCATTTTGCCGAAAATAGCCATGAACGACCATTTTCAATAATACCGAAGGCTAACACGTACGAGTTTTTGACCAAGAAATGGTCTCCACCAGAAATCCAAGAATGTGATCTATGGCAATGAAACATATGTGGGGTGAGGTGTATGAGCCTCTGGTCGACGATCAATGGCCACACAACCCCCATTTTTGTCGAAAATAGCCATGAATGACCATTTACAATAATACCGAAGGCTAACACCTACGGATTTTTGACCAAGAAATGGTCTCCACCAGAAATCCATGAATGTGATCTATGGCAAGGAAACATATGTGGGGTGAGGTGTATGAGCCTCTGGTCGATGATCAATGGCCACACAACCCCCATTTTTGTCGAAAATAGCCATGAACGACCATTTTCAATAATATCGAAGGCTAACACCTACGGATTTTTGACCAAGAAATGGTCTCCACCAGAAATCCAAGAATGTGATCTATGGCAAGGAAACATATGTGGGGTGAGGTGTATGAGCCTCTGGTCGATGATCAATGGCCACACAACCCCCATTTTTGTCGAAAATAGCCATGAACGACCATTTTCAATAATACCGAAGGCTAACACGTATGGATTTTCGACCAAGAAATGGTCTCCACCAGAAATCCGATAATGTGATCTATGGCAAGGAAACATATGTGAGGTGAGGTGTACGAGCCTCTGGTCGATGATCAATGGCCACACAACCCCCATTTTTGTCAAAAATAGCCATGAACGACCATTTTCAATAATATCGAAGGCTAACACCTACGGATTTTTGACCAAGAAATGGTCTCCACCATAAATCCAAGAATGTGATCTATGGCAAGGAAACATATGTGCAGTGAGGTGTATGAGCATCTGGTCGATGATCAATGGCCACACAACCCCCATTTTGTCAAAAATAGCCATGAACGACCATTAGCCTTTAGTATTTTTGAAAATGGTCGTTCATGGCTATTTTCGACAAAAATGGGGGTTGTGTGGCCATTGATCATCAACTAGAGGCTCATACACCTCACCCCACATATGTTTCCTTGCCATAGATCACATTCTTGGATTTCTGGTGAGACCATTTCTTGGTCAAAAATCCGTAGGTGTTAGCCTTCGGTATTATTGAAATTGGTCGTTCATGGCTATTTTCGACCAAAATGGGGGTTGTGTGGCCATTGATCATCGACCAGACGCTCATACACCTCACCCCACATATGTTTCCTTGCCATAGATCACATTGTTGGATTTCTGGTGGAGACCATTTCTTGGTTAAAAACTCGTACGTGTTAGCCTTCGGTATTATTGAAAATGGTCGTTCATGGCTATTTTCGACAAAAATTAGGGTTGTGTGGCCATTGATCGTCGACAAGAGGCTCATACACCTCACCCCACATATGTTTCCTTGCCATAGATCACATTCTTGGATTTCTGGTGGAGACCATTTCTTGGTCAAAAATCCGTAGGTGTTAGCCTTCGATATTATTGAAAATGGTCGTTCATGGCTATTTTCGACAAAAATGGGGGTTGTGTGGCCATTGATCATCGACCAGAGGCTCATACACCTCACCCCACATATGTTTCCTTGCCATAGATCACATTCTTGGATTTCTGGTGGAGACCATTTCTTGGTCAAAAATCCGTAGGTGTTAGCCTTCGGTATTATTGAAAATGGTCGTTCATGGCTATTTTCGACAAAAATGGGGGTTGTGTGGCCATTGTTCATCGACCAGACGCTCATACACCTCACCCCACATATGTTTCCTTGCCATAGATCACATTCTTGGATTTCTGGTGGAGACCATTTCTTGGTCTAAAATCCGTAGGTGTTAGCCTCTAGTATTATTGAAAATGGTCGCTCATGGCTATTTTCAAGGTCGCTCATGGCTATTTTCATAAAAAATGGGGGTTGTGTGGCCATTTATCATCGACTAGAGGCTCATAAACCTCACCCCACATATGTTTCCTTGCCATAGATTACATTCTTGGATTTCTGGTGGAAACCATTTCTTGGTTAAAAACTCGTACGTGTTAGCCTTCGGTATTATTGAAAATGGTCATTCATGGCTATTTTCGGCAAAATGGGGGTTGTGTGGCCATTGATCGTCGACTAGAGGCTCATACACCTCACCCCACATATGTTTCCTTGTCGTAGATCACATTCTTGGATTTCTGGTGGAGACCATTTCTTGGTCAAAAATCCGTAGGTGTTAGCCTTCGATATTATTGAAAATGGTCGTTCATGGCTATTTTCGACAAAAATTTGGGTTGTGTGGCCATTGATCATCGACCAGAGGCTCATACACCTCACCCCACATATGTTTCCTTGCCACAGATCACATTCTTGGATTTCTGGTGGAAACCATTTCTTGGTCAAAAATCCGTAGGTGTTAGCCTTCGGTATTATTGAAAATGGTCGTTCATGGCTATTTTCGGCAAAATGGGGGTTGTGTGGCC
>NW_023367338.1:0-34568 GCF_902167145.1 Zea mays
TTTTAATATTAAATATAAAATATATATTGTACTTTTTTTTGTAAAATAAATATAATTATGTCGTGCCGGATCAGCACTATGTGCCGAGGCTACAACCCAATCACGGCACGACGTCGTTGGCTCTTGCAAGCATTAGGTCGTTTTTGAGACCACATTGGCATAATGGACTCCATGATGTTTGAGGTTACTGAATTGAATGAAGCAACAATGATTTGTCACGCTAACAGTAAAATAAAAGATTATTGGTTGATTTTAAATATTAGTAATTGTTACGAAGTAGCATAATTTATATGGAGCGCATCCAGTTTTTATTGATGCGTGGCTTAAGCAATCACTTCATATTTTGATCTATCTTTTTATAATTTTGAGTTCATGTGACTTATTTTAAAAACTTAAGCTCATAAATTTTCTCTTATTTGGTTTTTATATGGTGGAATTATGTCATTTTATAACTCTATTTATTCAGTTAGTCGTTGTGAACTCTCTTCTAATCGCTCACTTCATTGGCCGTATTATACTAAGACATATTAGATAGAGTAAATAATAATATCAATTAGCCAAATAAAAAATATTATACGGAGAGCAGAGATAATTAATAAAAAATATTAGATTTTTTGTGGATAGTTTTTAGGTATTGTTGTAAGCCGTCGTAACGTACCAAAAAGTTTTAGTTTACGTGTTTAATGTACGAACAAACCACCACGTCGCTATAAGTATAGGGTGGGCTCGTCTCGGACAAGCCCCGGCCGTCTCGATCCCAGCATCCGAGAGAGCTCCACAGGCCAGGTCCCCATCGCCGCGGCGCTTGCCCCACCTCTCCCCCGCCCGGTAGTAGCCTCGCCGCCGTTGCCGAGATGGGGTTCGTGTCCTTCGTCGGGAGGGTGCTCTTCGTCGCCGCTTTCCTCCTCTCCGCCTACCAGGAGTACGCGCCTCTCCCATTTCCTCCCCCTGCCTGCTCATTGCCTCTGTGCTTGCTCGCCGTGTTGTTTCGAGTCCGGTTTCGGTAGATCTAGCGCGGCTTCCGCGGAGTCCGAGGGAGAGTGTGGGCTGGGAGCTCCCTGGTGCGTGGATCTCGCGGTTGATTGTTTGATTTGTGAAGTCGGGATGTGTGAGGTGGTTGGATCTGCTCGTTTTTCTTCCTCCTGGTACACGTAAACGACAGTAATTTTGGTTTTGGGCCTTTTCGATCCGCATCTGAGCAGCTGAATTACGTGTGTATGCATCTATGATGGGGAGGTTGGGACATTCCATTGTCTGAAAAACTGGGTAGTTGAATTGCGGTAGTGATCTGCAGATTTGGAGGGAGCTGAAGTAGAATAATGTGTGCATGTACTTATTTAAGCTTCAACTTGCCTCTTGTACTCTGATCTACCTCGTAGTTTGTTGGATGTGGTGTTCTACTGTACCATATGTATCGCAACCACTGCCCGCTAGACTTGTATTGGCAAAATTCAAATTAGGTCATTCTTTAACTTGTGGTCCTGAACCTGAAGGCTCAGGAAATTTAGGATATGTGGATTCTAAGCATGGGTTGTGGAACCACATTGATCTGCTGCTCTTATAGGAAACAAATAAACACTAATTTAACACCTCATCTTGTAGTGAAATACCGCCAAACATGTAACCAACCATGGATAATTTTCATGCAGTGACATAAGCATAAACTGTGGAGGACTGGAGGTGCGTGAAACACCACTTGAGTATTGACCAAACTGGTCCACTGCCAAATCTTCCATGACTGTTAATTATGCATCTAGGTTTACAGAAGTTGCAACACAATTTTCATAGACTCAAGGTACTATGTGGGAAGAGGAAGTTTTTTTTTTGGGCTGGGTAGACTGAATAAATGACTCCATTGACCATTCACAAGTCTATCTTTTAAGGGTATGTACAACCCTGAACCCCTTGCACGGTACTCCAAGCACAAGACACAAGACATAATGTGATAGTGAATTAGTGATGCAGTGGAAGTGTCTAAAACCTGTGTCTTAGTATATTCGTTGCACCAATCAAAGTATTCAATAAAATTAATGCACCAATCAGCTATGTCTTCTACCTAGAGCATAGAGCCAAGAGACGTGTCTTCGTCAAGAGACGTGTCTTGAGTTTTTTTTACATTCAACCCTCTAAACAAAACCGAAGATATAGTTCAAGACACCCATTGTACATTCCCTAAGAGCGTTGATTTCAGTCGCTATCATCAATTATGATGCCTTCTTGGGAGACAAGAGAAGAAACAAAACCCAAGAGTTTGCATCTTGTAGCGAATTGACGGTCTCCATTTTTTCACTTCTTTCAAGGAGGCTTCGCAACAGTTTGCATTGGTTTAAACCAGTGTCTTGCATTTTCTGTAATTGTTATCTGCACTTGAGCTCTTTGTAACCTCCACTTGACTATATAACATGAAAATGCTGTGAGACCTACGTCTAACTTGTGATCCGATGATCTGCACTGATTATGAACTGTTGTGTGAACAGTCAGAGTAGCATGTTGGTTTCTTTTGGGCTGTGAATCTAAAGTTTTGATAAGATATGGTTGGTCCATACTCAAGTCCTATCATTACAGTGCTGTCCACTTAATTTTACAACTGACAGGGTTTAAGGAGTAGTTAGTGCCTACTGCCTAGTAGGAAATATTTATATAGCAGAGGCCATCCATTCGAAGGGGTTCTAACTCAACATTTTTATGGGTAATGACATCATGTCTAATGCAAGATACTGTTTTTGTTTATATCAGGATCAATATTAGGTTCACACTTAGGCTTAGGGCTCATTTGTTTCCCCCTACTAAATTTTAGTCTTTGTCACATCGGATGTTTAGATGCCAGTTAGAAGTATTAAATATAGTTTAAAAATAAAACCAATTACACAGATAAGGACTTAACGGCAAGACGAATCTATTAAGCCTAATTAGTCCATGATTTGTTCATATGATGCTACATTTAACATTTGCTAATCATGGATTAATTACGCTTAAAAAATTTGCCTCGCCATTTAGTCTTCATCTATGTAATTAGTTTTATAATTAGACTATATTTAATACTCGTGGATCGTAGTTGGCATTCAAACATTCGATGTGTCATGTGCTAAACTTTAGTCTCTAGAACCAAACACCCCTTAGTTTCAATTGAGATGCAGCTTGCTTGCTCAAAGCACATCTCACAAGTAATCTGATTATAATCATCGTCTAGAATCTTTCTCTGCATGTTGTACCAATGGGCATGCAAGAGTCAAGTCTAGCTTCAATTATTTGCTATTCCTTCTTGGCCATATGTCAGATGAATTAATAGTCCTGACACTTCATTCCACCTGGATGCAGGTTTAATGAATTCGGTGCTGATGGTGGACCAGCAGCTAAGGCCCTTCGGCCCAAATTCAACGTGTTTGTCAAAAATGTATCTGCTCATCTGGGAGTAGCTGTGCCACACATTGAGGTGAGAATATACTTTTTTTTCCTCATGACATGAGTTATGTTATGTTCTATGGGTCATTGATTTATGTTGCTTACGTCATTACTTTGATTTATCCAGTTGAAGCATGTGATTGCTGCTACAATTGGTCTTAAGGGTCTTGGAAGCCTCCTTTTTTTTTGAGCAGCTCTCTCGGTGCTTATCTCCTGGTATGTACTGTGCTTGCGCTGCTGTTAGATCTTTTACCTATCCTGAATATTCACCTTCAAAATCATCCTTCTTTTTACAACCCTTATTGTAAATAAATGTCGCATATATCGAGCCACATGGCACTTTTCCAGGTCTCATGGTGTTCATTGCTCTATGTGCCCACGTTGGAAATATTACCCCTTGTCTAGCCATGCAAAAAAACCATCACTATGTAATCATGTGTTGTTTTATTTCAAGTTGAATTGAAATGGCATCAACTTAGACACTTAGTTCAGTTTAATTTGGGACTGTGGTGCACGTATTTTTGGTTCGGTGGTTACTTATAATATAATCGGACCTGGCTACATAGATATTCTTTTTGACTATCAAGGAACAGATAAGGACACCCTTAGGCCATAATTTCTTTATGTTGTTGGCTTTTGCAATCTGGGTTTAAAAATTGTTATATAAGGGATCCAATCTGCATCTTCAAAACTATTGTGTAATGATGCTTATGATATAAAGATCCGAATCTACCTGGTATCCTTACATGCCTTGCATATAGTTCTTTATCCATTTTTTTACCTGGTAGGTCTTGTTTCTAGTTGTTCCATAATTTGACTTAGTTAAGCTACACAGCACCATTTATGCTCCATAATTTGCCTTATTTAAACTATACGGCACCATGCCATTCATTGTTTGATATACATACTCCCAGGAAATATTGAGGATCAATCTTTTATTCTAAAAAGAATGACCACTGTACTTTTTTATGGTTATTGCTTTGTGTCCATAGTCCCCTTTTTTCCTGCTGATTTGCTGGACATTGAATGCTCAATGATGGGGGTGTTGCTTTATCTAGAGCCCATTGTTTTGCTAAGCGTCATCACTCACTCGTGCGGGTACTGCTAGAATAGAATGCTATATGAGTTACTTCTGGGCCTCCGGTCTTTATTATCTTTTCCTGTTCTCCTTACTCCTTAGGCACTGAGGTCACATCTACTGCTGCTTTTATTGTGAATCTACACATATCTGATCTTTGGGTCTGTCTCTGTGGCTACCCTAGCTATTAGCTAATGAAGTGGTTTTTATCTTTGCAGCTGCTGTACCTTGCTTTGATCACTCCTATCATCCATGACTTCTACAACTACGATATGGAGAAGGCAGAATTTGCAGGCCTCTTTGCGAAGTTCACCCAGGCAATAACTGATTTCTCTGTTCAGAAATGTTCCACCCAACGCACATTCTGTCGCAGTATCCAAATAACACAGAACAACTTGTGACCGCAGGATTTGGCGCTGATCGGAGCTCTGCTCTTCTTTCTGGGCATGAAGAACTCCATCCCGAAGCGGCAGGGCGGCAAGAAGAAGGCCCCCAAGGCGAAGACGAACTAGGGCTGCTTAGATAGCTGCACGCCTCAGGCGGGGTGTATCAGGCCACAGGTCTATTTCGAAGCAGGCCCAGCGCGATGCAGCGAATGCCATCGAGCTGCGCTTTTACATGTTTATCATCAGATTCCATTTTGCGGGGCACGGCCCGGACAAAGGTGTGACCGGGGTGGGTTAGGCGACTAGATTGCACGATTATGTACTTGCGATTTGTTTGTTGAACTGGGTTGCCGACAGTTAATCTTCATTTGATTTTATCTTGTTAGCAGCGCAGGAACCGTTGCTGATTCAGTGGTTGGTAGTTTCTTTCACTTCCTGAGTTGTTGGTTTAGGGCATGTTCGTTTTGCTCTTAATCCATGTGGATTGAGTGGGATTGGATAGGTTTAATCTCAAATAAGTTAAAATCTTTCATAATTTTTTTTAATCTCATCCAATCCATATGAGATAGGAATAATCGAACAAGCCTTTATGCGGTTTTTTTTTGGTCCTGCTAGTTCGGCAGACGCGCAAAATCCAAGTCATAGCATGCAGACTGTGCTCTTGCAGGATGCATAGCAGACGAGAAAGGCTGACAGCCTTTTGTTTGCTGTGCGGTTAATTTTATTGAGTTGCTGTGCGGTTAATTTTATTCAGTGAATTTTACCTATGGTAATGGGGTTCGGATTTTGCTCTCATACACATATACCTAATGAAAGAAGAATTTATTCCAAATATATATACCTATGAGGATTAAAATCATTATATACCTAACTTCAATTGAGGAACTATTTATGGGTTAACAAATATCAGGTCTCCATCGACACCTCTAGGCGCACGGGACACTCGGCCCAACTGGCTCAGAAGTAGGCGCAGGTACCCTGACAGCGATGACTGATACCAACTCACAGTTTTCACCGGCTGTGTACCAACATTTTTGCTGTGCTTCGCAGCCGCTCCCTGACCTCCAGTCCACACTCCACAACATGCCAGCATCGTATCGTATCTGACAAACGGGGAGCGTCAAGTTCAAATCAAACAGCACAACCACAGTGGCCCGCAGCAGGAGCGCTGGAGCCAGGCCAGCCCAGGCCGTCAAACTCTACACGAGTAGGATCCTGGCCGCAACTATTCCCCGTCGTCGTCGTGGTCGCTACCCACGTTCCTCTTCCTTCCCGAGCTCCCCAAACCGGCCACCGGCGCTCGCTGTCCACGCTCGCTCCTGACGACGGCCGGCCGGTCGGTCGGTCGGTCAAGACCCTCTGCGTCTCGGTCCGCTAATACGGCCAACGCCATAGCGGCCTGACGACGGGCACCAAACCCTGGTGTCCCTGTCACGAACCCTCGCCCTGGCATCGCCATCAACTGGGCGTGCGACGGACGCACGCAGCGCAGCGCAGCATGAAGTGACTCGATCGCCTGTCCTGTTGTGGAAGCTTGTTAATACCCACTCCCTCACAACACAGTGCTCAAATTTGCCTTGCATCAGCCATTACATGTCGCGATTAGATTAGACTATTATTATGCATTAGTTTGGGGGGATTAGAAGAGGCAGGGGGTGGAAGATCTGTCCCCCGCGGGGCGCTTACCCGGCACGGAACGAGACGGGGCAATAGCGCAAGCTGCTGTTGTATCCCAACAGATCCGCTCGCGCGTCCCCGTGCAGAAAGCGACGCGATTGCGTGGTGTCTCGCCCCAGCCGGACAGGGCGCGACCCGTGTGACCTCCCCCTGTCCCCCCCCTCCGTCTCCCTCCGGACGCTACTGCGTCGCACGCCCGCTCAAATTCTGCTCGGATCGGGTCGGGTCGCGTCGATCTCAGTAGACCACGGCGGCGGTTTCAGCCTTCGGATACCGCATGGGAGGTTTTACTTGCCCAAGGACAGGTTCGGCCCTGATTCGTGTAGGTTTCGACAGTGACAAGGGGCCTCATCAGTGGTCGTCAGGTCAGGGGCAGTGAGCCAGCACAACACTCCAACCGACCGGTTTGACCGCCGGGATCGCTTTCACAGTCTGTCTAGTTGAGTTCTGCTGATGTTGATGAACAGCTTCGCCTGACCAAACTCGATCGCCACTGGCGTTTTCAGAACGAAGAAGAAGACGATGAAGTTGAAGCTGGCGCATAATCTGCCTGCGTCGAACGAGGACTCCGAAACAATGACGCGCAGCACTCAGGTCCATGTTCATCATCAGGAACAGGTCGAGCACTGGCAGCACCATTTGGGTGCTACGTCTGTTGCGTGGTGTACGTGCAGTCTGGAGCTGCACCCTCACCGTCCTTGCGCTTGCTCCATGATTAGAGCCTTAGAGGTCAAGTTTGAACGACGGTCGTGACAACGACATATCACAGCATATCTATATATATATATAGCCATAAAATTAGCGGACGCTACTTGCGCCCAGGCAGCAAGCTGGATCCACGTATCGTCCGACGTCCATTCTAAATGGCACCGAAAAACTAGCCAATATATGGAAGATCGGCATGCAAATATGCAACGTGCTCTATCCGACCTAAAATAGCCGACGTGATAGTAGGATTCGAACTGTATATTGTATGTTGTATCCCCCTCTAGAATAGCTGTTGTGCTCACTTTCTGACATGGAGCAACCGAACGTACATAAAATTCATCTTGTTTGGCTGCCTAGCTCTATTTCTTTGCATCTCCCCTAGCTTGCTGTTTCATGTACGTTCCTACTTGTTATAGAATTAATTTCCGTGTCTAAATCTAAAACACACCGACTATTATAGGATCGGACGGAGTGATGGTCTGTCGATCTCATCGCAAGGGCTTCAAAAGTCCAAGCTCCAACTGCACCCACCGTTCAGGTTCAGTAAGCCGCGCGACAGTTGGCCTAGGCCGGGCCATATCATTCGAACGCTGACGACGCACGGCGACGATGTGGGCAGTGCAGGCCAGGAAGTGAGCTGCTGTCGTTCACTGACGACGCGAAGAAGAAAAGAGCTCGAGTTCCCTAGGCAGAGGCGCCTCAACGATGCGATCTCTCTACATGGATGTCCATGTCTATGCATCGATCCATGCGTTTCAGAAACAAGACACGCGCGCGAGGGGATCTGTAGCAACAAACAAGACAAAAGGGGGGAGCTGTAGGGTTTGAGTTTGATGATGGCGCGGTGAGTTTGATGTCCTTTTCGATCAGCTTTCGCGGCGAAAGTTACACGCGCGCGAGCGACGCACAGGACGACGACACTGACCCTGCAGCTCCGATCCGAAGACCAACATTTTGGCTCCATCTCCATCCTCCAACGCCCGCTGTAAGTATTGCCAGTGGCAGCAGCCGCGCACGGCGTGGGGAAGAAGCTGCAGTAAACAACGCGTTTTTGGCTTCCACCGCCGATCGCGCGCCATTTGCTAGTAGCAGGTTTCGTGCACAGACTGACCAGATGACTGGACGCAAATAAAGCAAGCAAGAATGTACAATAGGGGTGGCGCTTCACGAGCTGCATAAACAACTGCCCTGCAGCCCCAGGTGCATACGCACGCCATCAATACAGAAGAGATGATTAACGTAGGTTAGAATTAGGATCGATCGAGGAGGAAGTCGGCGAACGATCATGGCGCGCGGCCCCACACGTGCGCGAGCCTCCGGTTACGTACGTACTACCAGGCGCCAGAAAGGAGCCAAGTTGTAATTCTTGTTATATATAAGTTGCATTATTCTACGATGAATATATACATATCTACAACTCTATCATGTGTATTGAATTATTCTACGATGAATATATATACACACACACAACTCTATATGTATGATTCTAACTAGATATACTACATGATGAATCTAGCGATATTCATTTAACACAGTATTATAAGTACTGAAGAGGCGGGAGCTGCAGGCAACCCACCAAATAATCTTGATCCGGAGGACGGGGGTTATACTTATACATAGTAGTAGTATATATTAATTAACGGACAGTTATATTGGACCACCGACCGGGCGGCGGCGTTCCACTTCCACTTCCACGGACGCGGCCAAATTTGACTAGCCACGCCCACGCCCAACCCCAACCCCAACCGGGTTGGCGCCTTGCGAGAAGAGCGCGCTTATGCAAGCCATGTGAGCCATGACGCCGCCACATCTCCACGCATTGGCTTAGCGGGCTAGCGGCTAGCTCCTCCCCTGCTCGGATCCGCCTCTAATAATTCCCCATTTCTTTGACCGGCGGTGATAGATGATGCCATCTATCTGAACTGAACATGCATGCATGCTCCCAGCTGGATCACGGCTGATGATCTACCTATTATACATTAATCCCCCCCTGGCCCTGATTCCATTGGTTTATTCTTTCCTTTTCCCTGTCCTTGTTCTAGCTACTAAAGCTACTCCATCCGGTTTCCTATTAGTTATCGTTTTGGATAAGGTTCAAGTCAAACTTATAAAATTTTGACTACAAATAACTATTTTGTTATTTAGTTTTGGAACCTAATATTTATATGCACCAATTTATCATAAAAAGTACTTTTATAATAATATAAATGTATTAAGAGTTTATTTGTATTTTAACAAAAAAACATTGGTCAAAGTTATATTTTGGAGACCGTGTCGTTGTCCTAAACGACAACTAATAGGAAATCGGATGGCCGGGCCGCCGTGCGAGCGAGACGCGAAGAATTGTTGCAGGACCTAGCTGGCCGGGAGTATCACCGCCACAACGACATCGACATCTAGCTAACTAGCGCAATATAATGCATCGTCAACACGTTGTTGAACAGCGGCTCGCCGCATGCATCAGCTACATATATATACAGCACACGGTAATGCATACGCACGCCATCAATAGAGAAGAGATGATTAACGTAGGTTAGAATTAGGATCGATCGAGGAGGAAGTCGGCGATCGATCATGGCGCGCGGCCCCACACGTGCGCGAGCCTCCGGTTACGTACGTACTAGGCGCCAGAAAGGAGGCAAGTTGTAATTCTTGTTATATATAAGTTGTGCATTATTCTACGATGAATATATACATATCTACAACCTATGTGTATTGAATTATTCTACGATGAATATATATATACACACACAACTCTATATGTATGATTCTAACTAGATATACTACTACATGATGAATCTAGCGATATTCATTTAACACGCTATTATAAGTACTGATAGTGTTTTTTTTATAATAAAAACCAGCTAGTAAACTGAAGAGGAGGGAGCTGCAGGCAACCCAAATCTTGATCTGGAGGAGGACGGGGGTTATACTTATAAATAGTAGTAGTATATTAATTAACGGACAGTTATATTGGACCACCGACCGGGCGGCGGCGTTCCACTTCCACTTCCACGGACGCGGCCAAATTTGACTAGCCACGCCCACGCCCAACCCCAACCCCAACCGGGTTGGCGCCTTGCGAGAGAGAGCGCGCTTATGCAAGCCATGTGAGCCATGACGCCGCCACATCTCCACGCATTGGCTTAGCGGCTAGCGGCTAGCTCCTCCCCTGCTCGGATCCGCCTCTAATAATTCCCCATTTCTTTGACCGGCGGTGATAGATGATGCCATCTATCTGAACTGAACATGCATGCATGCTCCCAGCTGGATCACGGCTGATGATCTACCTATTATACATTAATCCCCCCCTGGCCCTGATTCCATTGGTTTATTCTTTCCTTTTCCCTGTCCTTGTTCTAGCTACTAAAGCTACTCCATCCGGTTTCCTATTAGTTATCGTTTTGGATAAGGTTCAAGTCAAACTTATAAAATTTTGACTACAAATAACTATTTTGTTATTTAGTTTTGGAACCTAATATTTATATGCACCAATTTATCATAAAAAGTACTTTTATAATAATATAAATGTATTAAGAGTTTATTTGTATTTTAACAAAAAAACATTGGTCAAAGTTATATTTTGGAGACCGTGTCGTTGTCCTAAACGACAACTAATAGGAAATCGGATGGCCGGGCCGCCGTGCGAGCGAGACGCGAAGAATTGTTGCAGGACCTAGCTGGCCGGGAGTATCACCGCCACAACGACATCGACATCTAGCTAACTAGCGCAATATAATGCATCGTCAACACGTTGTTGAACAGCGGCTCGCCGCATGCATCAGCTACATATATATACAGCACACGGTAATGCATACGCACGCCATCAATAGAGAAGAGATGATTAACGTAGGTTAGAATTAGGATCGATCGAGGAGGAAGTCGGCGATCGATCATGGCGCGCGGCCCCACACGTGCGCGAGCCTCCGGTTACGTACGTACTAGGCGCCAGAAAGGAGGCAAGTTGTAATTCTTGTTATATATAAGTTGTGCATTATTCTACGATGAATATATACATATCTACAACCTATGTGTATTGAATTATTCTACGATGAATATATATATACACACACAACTCTATATGTATGATTCTAACTAGATATACTACTACATGATGAATCTAGCGATATTCATTTAACACGCTATTATAAGTACTGATAGTGTTTTTTTTATAATAAAAACCAGCTAGTAAACTGAAGAGGAGGGAGCTGCAGGCAACCCAAATCTTGATCTGGAGGAGGACGGGGGTTATACTTATAAATAGTAGTAGTATATTAATTAACGGACAGTTATATTGGACCACCGACCGGGCGGCGGCGTTCCACTTCCACGGACGCGGCCAAATTTGACTAGCCACGCCCACGCCCAACCCCAACCCCAATCGGGTTGGCGCCTTGCGAGAGAGCGCGCTTATGCAAGCCATGTGAGCCGTGACGCCGCCACATCTCCACGCATTAGCGGCTAGCTCCTCCTGCTCGGATCCGCCTCTAATAATTCCCCATTTCTTTGACCGGCGGTGATGATGATGCCATCTATCTGAACTGAACATGCTTGCATGCTCCCAGCTGGATCAAGGCTGATGATCTACCTATTACATTAATCCCCCCCTGATTCCATTGGTTTCTTCTTTCCTTTTCCTGTCCTTGTTCTAGCTATTAAAGCTATACTAAGCTAGCCGGCCAACGAACCAACGGCTGGGCCGCCGTGCGAGCGAGACGCGAAGAATTGTTGCAGGACCTAGCTGGCCGGAGTATCACCGCCACAACGACATCGACAGCTAGCTAGCTAGCGCAATGCATCAACACGTTGTTGAACAGCGGCTCGCCGCATCAGCTACATATATATACAGCACACGGTAATGGCAGTAGTAAATAATAATACGCCAGCTAGCTATAGCTAACACAGTGTGGCTCTGAATTGCTAGATAGATGTGTGCTGTTGGGCCTCGACGAGTCGCTGTCGTCGCATCGATATTCTTCTTCCGACCAACAGTGCACCCGGCCGTGCGTGAATGATTGTATCGCTGTTGCAGGCCGCGTTCCGTCCGTCTCCACTCCAGCTTGCGGATTTCCGGGGCCGGCGAGCTGAAGCAACGACCGGTGATCGTCTGTCTGGAGGACAAACCAAACCACGCGCTGCGCTGCTGGAAGTCTCTTGCGGCAAGGAAAGGAAAAGAATTCTCTTGTAGGTTGCCCGGTCAAGGGTCTGGGACTGTGCGTGTGCTCTCTTTCTTTATTTCTCTCTCTCTCTATTCAAAGAAATGGGAGAGGAGTCTTGACGTGAAGCCTTTCTGACTCAACTGCTGATTGGACCGGGGAGGCGCCTCATACGTACTGTGATTAGCAATGGGCGACAAGGTTTATTTGTGCGCGCGTGCGTGTGTATATATATGTTGTACATAAGGTCAAGCCTGCTTGTAAGGATGTTCAAAATGTACTCCATCCGTTTATAGCAAGAATACAACTTAAAATAGTGCTATGTGTGTTAGTACATCAAATATGATCTAATAAATACTAATTACTTATCATATGAAACAGGTTTCTTCGTGCGCCTCCCTTCCAGCGATTTCCCCCCACGCGCGAGAAAACCATCACCCAACGATTCCCTCGCCCCACGCGCGACAAAATCCATCCAAAAATGAGTGTGGTGCTATCTAGGGTTTAAATTGTGGTGGCCCTCACCCCCCCACTCACAGTTTCTAATCACCGGGCTCGTATCAATTTGTGTTCTATAAAAGATAGATATTGTAAATATTGTGAATAATATAGGAAATGTAGTGACACACGGCAACTAAACTAGTAAAGTTTTATGTTTATACATATATATTTAGTCAAACTTTTAAACACTGTGACTAAAAATACATTTAGAATTATATTCTTTTCTAGATGAACATAGTAATAGTACTGTACTATTTTTGCGGCAAAATTGTAGTACAGGTAAAGCAAACAGTTTGAGCGAGTGAACTTTCATTATTAGATGCCAAATGCCAAGATATATTCATATAATGGTCCTAACTTTCTATCATTTCCAGAGGTAACATGTGAAATATATATTTATTTAGTTTTAAGTTTTGAAAATACGATAAATTAGAGCAGTCTTAGATATAAAGATCTTTAGATTCATTTAGGATTTCCTAGAATGTGACATTGTAAGAGGCAGAAATTCACGAGATAAAAGATCATATGTTAACATACCTATCGCAGTCAAGAGAATTCGGCTACATATTGACATGCTTTTCTAAAGCTAGCACCGGTCTTCGTTTAATCAATTTTATCTATTACATATTCTTGGAACTTCACAGATACCTCATTTCGAGCTGTCCCTTAAATTGGTTCTCTAATATCCTATAGGATTTATTTATTGTAGCCTCCCACTCTATTCCAATATGGATCCCACGCCAGTGGGAGTGTGGACATGTATTCTTCGACGACCTTTCTTTCGTACATCATCGTCGAAAGGATGTTTCTATCCATCCTTGTCCCTAAGTCTACACACATTTTTTAATGAATTTCACGTTTTTTAGGTTGATAGTTCTTTTTCTGAGTTTTAAAATTTATAGGTCCATGCATTTCTATTGCACTCTATGGACCCTATTGATGGTAATGACAAGAATGTATCAGCCAATTGGGTCCAAATAGCCATCACCTACAACTCCACCATAGAAGCTTCTTGCTATCACACCCAAGTAGTTGAAGGATCAGTGGTCGAGAGCAACCGGAAGATCATCCTCTTCAACAAAAAATCTACAACCACTTGTATACAACTTGACTGAGTGGAGCAGATGATGCTATGCTGCATGAGCAGCCAAGAAGAGCTTCCGAAACAAGCCTGATAAAACCAACTTTAAGTTGGAGCACATGTGGCACACTCTTCGTCAACTATCATCAACCTAAGTGGTACATGGGGTACGATGACAAGACTCCAGTTATAGAAGCAAAAAAGATCATGTCTCAACCTACAACAGTTATCGCTCTGCATCATAGGAAAGTGTGGGTGCGTCACGCCTATTGGCCACAATAAGGCATGCAAGAGCTCAACGGAAGCAACACATAGTAGCGAGTCCCTAATTGTGGAGAAAAGGATCCTAAAAATATGTGCAAGGCTAGCTAGAGGATTACTCAAACTAAATTGTTTGAGAAATTTAATAAATTGCTGGATCACTCCACCGCCAATATTGACAAAAACACGAAAATGATGCATAACTTGGCCTTGAAAGGTTGACAAAACAACGGTAATTTTCATTTTCTAAAGTTTTTACATTGTTTTTTATGAATCATGTAAATTTTATTTGCTTAATTATGCACTCGGATGGATTTAGATTTCAATAAAATGTTATTTTTTATTTTAACTAAAAGTTTATAAAATAAAAGTTTATGTGACATTGAGGTGACTATAGTCTAACGATAAATACTGTGCAAAATACTATACACTAGAGCGTTACGATAAATAAAAGGCTAACAATGATCGAAAATGGACCGGTAATGCAATCTATAATGCGACGGCCGATGTAGACCTAAAGGGTTGGAACCCCCTAATGTCAGTATTGATAGTCGCCTAGAGGGGGGGTGAATAGGGTGAAACTGAAATTTACAAATATAAACACAACTACAAGCCGGGTTAGCGTTAGAAATAAGAACGAGTCCGCGAGAGAGGGTGCAAAACAAATCGCAAGCAAATAAAGAGTGTGACACGCGGATTTGTTTTAGCGAGGTTCGGTTCTCGCAAACCTACTCCCCGTTGAGGAGGCCACAAAGGCCGGGTCTCTTTCAACCCTTCCCTCTCTCAAACGGTCCCTCGGACCGAGTGAGCTTCTCTTCTCAAATCACTTGGGAATCAAACTTCCCGCAAGGACCACCACACAATTGGTGTCTCTTGCCTCAATTACAAGTGAGTGTTTGATCACAAGAAAGAATGGCAAAGAAAAGAAGCGATCCAAGCGCAAGAGCTCAAATGAACACTACAAATCACTCTCTCTAGTCACTAATGCTTTGTGTGGAGTTGGAAGAGGATTTGATCTCTTTTGGTGTGCTTTGTAATGAATGCTAGCTCTTGTATAGTGGTTGGAAGCTGGAAAACTTGGATGCCATGAATGGTGGGGTGGTTGGGGTATTTATAGCCCCAACCACCAAACATGACCGTTGGTGGAGGCTGTCTGTCGTATGGTGCACCGGACAGTCCGGTGCACACCGGACATGTCCGGTGCGCCAGCCACGTCATCAAAGCCGTTGCAATTCGACCGTTGGAGTTCTGACTTCTGGGCCCGCATTGATGTCCGGTGGCGCACCGGACATGTACTGTAGAGTGTCCGGTGCGCCAGCATGGGCGTGCCTGACGCCTGCGCGCTCTGGCGCGCATTTATTGCTGTTGCAGGCGACCGTTGGCGCGAAGTAGCCGTTGCCCCGCAGTTGCACCGGACAGTCCGGTGTACACCGGACATGTCCGGTGAATTATAGCGGAGCAGCCGCTACGGATTCCCGAGGCTGCCAAGTTCCAGAGCCGCGTCCTCTTGGAGCACCGGACACTGTCCGGTGTACACCGGACAGTCCGGTGATTCTTCTGAAAATTCCCGAGGCTGAGGAGTTCTGCGCGAGGTCCCCTGGTGCACCGGACACTGTCCGGTGCGCCACCGGACAGTCCGGTGTGCCAGACCAGGGAGCCTTTCGGGATGCCTTTAGCTCTCTATTTTGAACCCAACTTTGGTCTTTTTAATTGGCTTGTTGTGAACCTTTGACACCTGTATAACTTATACACTAGAGCAAACTAGTTAGTCCAATTGTTTGTGTTGGACAATTCAACCACCAAAATTAATTAGGGACTAGGTGTAAGCCTAATTCCCTTTCAAGTATAGCAAACATAACTCATACAATGTTTAGAGCAACTCTAAATGACTAGCCAAATCTTTTTGTAAAGATAAATTTGGTTATTGTTAGAAGAAAAACTACACTAAGGATTGATTTGGTGACAAGAGGATCACGAGGGGACCGGAGGGGATTGAAGGGGAAATGAACTAATTTCCTCCTCAATCCCCTCCGATCCTCCCGCGATCCCTAGTCACCAAATCAGCCCTAAGAGTATCTCCAAAAGACTAGTAAATAACTTATCAAGCTAAATTTTAGCTACTTAATAGCATAATAGCTCTCCAACAGACTAGTTATTTAACTTGCTAAGCTATCTTGGTCTCTAAATTAACTCTTTCACTAGCCAAATTTGACTAGTAACTCTCTCTAGCCAAGATAACTTGCATGTTGGAGAGTCTATTGGAATGATATGTTATATATAAAGTTTAATGTTTATGGAGAGACAAATAAAGAGTTAAATAGAGAGTCAAAAATAAAGAGTCTCTTGAAGATGCTCTAACATAAACTCTGTAAAATGACTCTTCAAATTTAGTAGCTTTTTATTCCTCCACGTTCGCTCTTTATTTTTTTGTCGTCATTCCGTCTTTTGGTTTACGCGGTTAGATTGGCCTACTCTTTTTTTAAAAAATATATATTTTAGAGAGTAGTTAAATCAATAATTTTGGTTAATTTATTTAACTATTTTTTGGAGTTGCTTTTAGGCCACGTCGTTTCAGCTTATTTGAAACTAGAGATGTCAATGGAGACCCGATACCCGCCAACCCGTGGGGAATTCCCCTATTAGGGTACGAGTATGGGATGGAAAGTGTCCCCATGGGTATGGTTATGGGACAAAATCTCCACCCATTGGATAAATGAGTATGGGTTTGGGAAGCAATAATTCGAACCCGATTACCCATGGGTATTTCATACGTGTACACCTGTCGTGTTTGTATGAATGAGTTAAGGCCGAGCCGGCCACCAAGCCTAGCACGACAGCGCACCAGGCCCCAGGTCCTAGCCCAACAAGGCAACATGACAAGGCAACTAGCAGACTAGCAAAAAACAAAACCTAAAATAACCAGCCATATGTTACGCCCTGCCCAGACGACGGTGACGACTATAGATTCTCAGGCGCCAACGAACTCAGATGGTGACCAAGGAAGGTGAGCAAACTCCATTTCTCCATTTCTTCTATCGGTCCTGAAGTACTTATTTCTTTTCTGATGGATGGATGAATGGATCATGGTTCATGGATGAGTGCTTGCTGATGTAGTGATGTCTGAAATCTAGATTGGTTGTGCTACATGTTAGTACCTAGTTATCCCTTAATTGGAGATGGAGACCCATTGGGGACGCGAAACCCGAATCGGGACAGGTATGGGATGAGTTTTGTACCCATGATGAGTATGAGGATGGATCAAACATGATGGGGATGGGTACGAGATGCTATAACCCGGTGGGGAATTCCCCATTGACATCTCTATTTGAAACTCGCTCATTTGACGTAAAAAGAACAAACTTATATGAAAACCTATCTTTGGGCCGGTGTTTTACAACCCTGTTATGGCAGTCCTAATTATGGCAACACGAAACGAAGGAATACTGCTGGCGCGCGAGAGGGCTGCCGCCGAAAGGAGACGGGAGCGGCGCCGGTGACTCGTGTAGTGCAGGTGCGCCATGAGTCGCGAAGGACACCACCGGGACACGCCGGCACCGATTGTGGCTCGTGCAGGGAAGGGACGACGCGTAGAGACGGTACACTGAAAAGGGAAATGTATTTAATCATTTCCTATAATCGATTTTTGTGTTTGACGTTCATCATATACCACGTGAACTAACTAGTTTGTCTAGTTGATCGTTTTTCAGGTGCATAAGTTCATCTACAACTATTCTAAGTTGACTGCCCAGAATACCATAGATTATTGCAAACAGGAGAAGCTTTTTGGAAAACACCTATGCATGGACCGTTCGGGCTCTTGCAACGGACCGTTCGCGACACTAGGGTAAGCCTCGGACAGGAACTCTGCAAAACATACGTTAACACTACGGACCATCCGAAGTATAAGCGCGGACCGTCCGGTCGTTGTAAAACCAGAAAAACCCGAAGGTGATGGGTTCGGTAAAACTCATTTTTAGTGTCCTCGCGGACCGTCCGGGGTGCACGTCCGGATCGTCCGCGACTGCTTTATCTGACATCTGACGACGCATGAAATGCACTATAACCATTGATATAGCCGTTACGGCTGGCCGTTGCGATTTTAGCCGTTGATGTGCAGGGCCGGATCGTCCGGACAAGGGGTACGGATCGTCCGTAGTCGGCAGAAAAGGAGCAACGACTAGAAAGTGGTTGGAGGCTATAAATACAACCCCAACCACCTCCATTCACTTCATCTAAGCACTCTACTCATTCACATTCAATACAAGAGCTAGCAATCAATTCTACGACACATTCTAAGCTTCCAAAATCTCCAAGTCTCACAACCAAGACAAGTGATCATTAGCGCTTAGTGACTTGAGAGAGTGTGATCCGTGTGTTATTTGTTGCTTTTGTTGTTTGGTTTTCGTAATCGTGCTTTCTTCATATCTTTCTCAACCTTCCAAGTGAATTGTAAAGCAAGCAAGAGACACCTAATTGTGTGTGATCCTTGCGGGGGTTTTAGTGACCCGTGTGATTAAGAAGAAACACTCGAACGGTCTAAGTGACCGATTGAGAGAGAAAAAGGATCGGAATAGACTCGGCCTTTGTGGCCTACTCATTGGGGACTAGGTTTTTTGGAACCGAACCTCGGTAAACAAATCACCTTGTTCATTTGTGTTGATCTCCACTTGATTTGTTTCCCCTTCTTTCCTCTCTCTAAAAGTTCTCTTGCACATATTGATTTGAGTTGGCTCCCAAAGTTATCTGCATTGATTGAGCAACTCTTGACAAGGAGAACTATCTTCCACACTCTTAATTATTTCTAACACTAACCTCGATTATAATACGTGTTTAAAGTTTGTAAATTTTAGGTTTCGTCTATTCACCTGTTTTAGGCGACTTTCACTCACCAACGGCTCGTGCAAGAAAGAGGCAGGGCGCAGAGAGATGGCCCACCGATGGCGGCTCATGCGGACTGAGTGAGCGAGGGTGCCGATTTATACAAATCGCGACCTTGGAGCTGTGATTTCACTGTGGGCTCACCTTCACTTCTTCGTGGACGCACGATCGAAACAACCAGACGCAACAACGCGTTCGGCAGCAGGACTATCAGCTTCTACTAGTCCCAGATGCGCCAATACGCGGAAACATACAGGTTCTCTGTAATTACAAAAGACGCAGTCCACGTGAAAGCCAAACGCTTCTAAAACACACCTTAACAATTTGCTAGAGCTGTTTTATGGTAAAACTGGAAAACCGAATCTGTAATTGTTGAAACGAAGCTCTTCCAAACAGAGTCAGGTACTGGTATCTGTTACGAGCCTTTTCATGTGTGTGTGCCGGCCGGGAGAGGACTAGAGGAGGGTCCATGGATGAGAATGAGAGAACACGAGAGCAGAGCACGAGCACCTCTAGGTGGCTGCTGACTCCACGGGACTTGTGGAACAGACAAGAAGACCCACCACTGAGCTCCCTGCCAAGTGCTAAAGCACCCACGGCCCGGCGGCTCACTCAGCCCCGCAGGAATATTTGGAACATGTCCTATCCCTGCTCCTCATGATCCGCATAGGCACAAGCACAAGCCACGCCACGCCAACAACCCTCTCTCTCGCTCTCGGGGGTCTTTTCCATCCGTCCGTCCGGCTGGGGTATAGTTTTCAGTCCCACTTCCCTTGGTTTCCCGGCCGCGCTCTCAGTTGCCCCCCCCGGCTCCGACTAGTAATAAAGCGCTACGCGCCACGCATCCATCAGCACAAGTTTCTAAACCATATATTGTCCTAAATTCTGAGGACTGACGGAATATAGTTTTGGTAATCATGCATTTTCTTTAATTTCCCTGCCGCGTACGGAGTACTTCTTCTCTTCTTTCAGTACCGCCGTGCATGTGTGCCTGCCTGTTCGGTGGTGTTCAGTGACTGCTGCTGTCCTTGTCTTAGGTACACTGTGCTTTGTTGGCATGGGCGCGTTCGGCTGCCCTGCACGGAGCACTGTTGCAGCTGCAAAATACTGTTGCAGCTGCAATCCCTAGAGAGAAAATACTGTAGAAGCCGCAGCCGCAGTCGGATTAAAGCCGCAGCGAACAAGGAAGATGATGGGCACTGCCTTGTCCATGGTTCAATGGACACTGACTGTGTCCCGTTTCTTCAGTAGAGAGAATTCAGCAGAACTGAGCAGGCCGCCGTTTCTTCAGAAAGGCTGCTGAAAGGAGGAGGAGGGTAGGAGCATGATAGGAGGATGAGCCGAGGTGACAGGAAGATGATGGGCATGGATCTCGGAGCAAAAAAAGGTCACTGGCGATTGGTGAAGAGGCAGCCAACTTCGATGAGAATTGCATCACATGACATCCACGTTGCATGCAGGGGAGGCTGCCGGAATGGAATGGAATGGAAGGAAGGCTGGCTGGACCTGGAGGAATTGGGTGGGTGCGTGGTGGGAGGCCCCGAACTGAAATGACAGGCTCTGGGCACGCGCAGCATTCCAAAGGCGGCAGCAATCGTTTGCGGCCTTGAATGGAAGAAAAGTTTTTTCATTTCATTCCAGGGCCTGCCTGTCTCCCTTCCGCTCCCTCCATGGGGCTCACACGGTCACACCATGGCCACAGTTCCTGCCGGCCAGTTTCGCCACTGTTCATCAGAGCGCTCGTGCTCGGGGTTTCGTTTTGTTTATCTTGGCCTATTCCAGGTCCTTCTCCCCTCTTCAGGTACCAGTTGTGCAATGCATGCATTCCATTCATTCAGTCGCTGCAGGTGCAGGTCACCCCAAATACACTAGAGCTACTACAAGTACAGAAATCCCATGTATTTCGCTTTAGTTTGTTACAGAAGGGTCATTGCCGTGCGCTAGAAAAGTCTCTCTGTTGAAGAGCAGTGAAGAGACGATGAAATACTAACTCCGATCCTAGTAGTTGTACTAACAGCACTACCTCGCAAGTTTTTCCAGTTTTTTTTAAAGACCACCTCACAAGCTGCTTTTTCCAATCTGAACAATTGAACATGTAGTAACAATAAATAAACAGGTCAGAGTTCTTCCCGCTCCAGTTTCCGATGCTCGACAGATTAACGCTAGTTCCCAGAGGATGAGCAAACCGGCAGGATTAAACAAACGATGGGGGAGAGAAAGAGCTGCATTAGTGGTCATCGTGGGGGCCAATAGAGTCGAGAATACTAAAGCACCTGGGGCCTGGGGGGTACGTACCCGAACTACCCTAGCCTTTCTTTCTTTCTTTCCATCTCACTATTTTTTGCCACCTCCTATACACACACATGGTGGGCTTGATGTGAGAGGATGCCCGGGGCAAACAACACGTAAAAACTACCAAGGAGATCCAGCCTAATAAAGCTCGGGAAAATTTAGAAGGGCATCCAACCCAACCAGGTAGTGTTTCTGAAACTAGTGACAGCCCTACCCTAGCGCTAGCGAATCCAGAGAAATCCACGTACTGCTTCTTTTCTTACGGAAACCGTAGGAACTTTTTGCATTGTTTTTTTCCTTCTTCTTCTTCTTGAGATAGGAGTAGGGATGTACTCCGTCCAGTTAGTTTTGTAAGAGGCTAATGTTAAAAGTAGAAATATCAAAAACTTCTTATAATTTGAAAGTTAAAAGCAGTTATTGCCCAAATTACTAGCTAAAGATTGTGACGTTTGGATTTGATATGACTAGAGGGAGCATTAATATAACATCTAATGTGGTATACAAATTTTAAAAAGTTTGAAAACAGGGCCAGAGAACAAGGAATGGCCAAATTAAATGACTAACTTAGCTTGTTAATTACCTGACGTGCTAGCTTGACAGTGTAAACGCATCATCAGTAGTTCTTATGCTATACATGTTTCTGCTAGCAGTTACACACTAAGCTGTAAAATGCCGGTCTAGCACCCAAGCTGCACATGGCAGTTCCAATGTCCTACTGACCAGAAATAGGCGATGAAGCTATTGCATTCTTATTTCTTTGCCCTAAAAAAAGAACTTAAAAAGGTTATTGTATCGTCCATGACAGGTAGTAAAAGTGACCTGTATTTTTTTCTCATAAAAAATGTGACCTTTTGCTCTTGCTTTGATGTAAATTAGAGGCGTAATAACTAGGAACGAACAACAAGAGGCAGGGTGCATGTAGTTGTTGCAGTTGCATCTCAATGGAAGCCCTCGATCATGAGAGCATGAACACATCACTGCTCTGACTTCTGATGCGCTGGTTGTGGTTATTGCCATTCCTTCCATCCATATGTTTGGACAGATAGAGGAAGAGGCCACAGCTGAAGGCTGAGGCCAGCACTCCTTCCCATCTGTCTTTGTTACTAATTACTTGGGCCTATGAATCTAGGATGCAGTAGACTGATGGATGTTTACAAATTACAATGCCATCAATGATGATGCCCAGGATATGCTAGTTACGGAATCAACATAATAACGCAATGATAAGTAAGCATAGGCCATGACCAGCCATCTAATAACAGATTAGATTATTAGGCCAGACCGCCAGACTAATCTGGTTGAGCAAACACTTCCAGTGGCTAGTGGGAGGCAAAAAGCCTGATTAGGATATACAACTACAGGCGCCAGTACGTACTAATCGTCCTTTTGAGCATTCTGTGAAGCAGAACAGAGGCGGCAGAGTTTCAGAAGTTCTGCTGCCCTGTTCCAGTCCTTCATAGGTGCAACCGTGCAACTGCTATACTACACGTAGGAACAGTACATCTTCAGCTATACTAAATTCAGTTTTTTCTTCTTCTTACAAACGCATATTTTAAGCTACAGCATTGGCAGGCCATTGCTCGATTTGTTTTTTTCTCGGTGGTTGGACTTACATGCCTACAGGAAAACTAAAACAATACGTATATGTGGTTTTCTGATAATCAAATCAAAGGGGGAGGGGGGATGTGACACCAGAACTAGTTCTTTCCCATCACCCATTATTGTTTGCTTTTGCCCAGTCTCGCGAAGAAAAAAAAATGAAATCAAAAGAAAATATCAAAGCGACGAGCAGCGACAACTCCACGTCTGGAGCCAGGTGATGTATGAGTGCAGGTACTACACGGTACATAGATTTTATTTTTTTAAAAAAAAATCATAAGCATTTATTTTATTTATCCCCAAATTATGAACTGGACTTTGCTCGCTGGTCTCGCAGCAGCCGAGCCCAACTGCACACAAAAGAAATGGGCGCATGAGCAGGCACAGAAAAACTAAACAGAGAAAGCATGCATTAATTAGACCAAACCCAAAACCCCTAAGCAAAAGATTAGCAATGATTGGCGTCTCCATTGTGCACTTGCACAGGTACTAGTACTCCTGCTAGGCTTGTTGTTGTAGGGTGCCTGCCCCATGCAGTGCAAGGAGGGAGGGGTGTGTCACCATAAAAATTTAGCGGCAAGGGCGAGGGCGATTGGAAGCTCAAAATAATGAGCTGGTTGCCCACCGGGGAGACACGCCGGATTTGTTTAATCCCCTGGCCCTAATCCCCCAGCCCTGCCGTCTCCTCCTTATAAGCAATGGCGGAGGGGTCTTGCTCTTGCATTGCACCTCCGGCCACCGCGCCATAGCCCGCAGTAATTAAGCAGGCGAGAACGACGAAGAGGCGGTCACGCACCACACCGATCAATCCAGCTCGAGCGACCGATCACACGTGCAGCACAGCACAGCACAGCGGTGCTCGGCGAAGAGAGATGACGGGGTTCGGGTCACCGTGCGGGGCGTGCAAGTTCCTGCGCCGCAAGTGCGTGCGCGGCTGCGTCTTCGCGCCCTACTTCTGCCACGAGCAGGGCGCGGCGCACTTCGCCGCCATCCACAAGGTGTTCGGCGCCAGCAACGTGTCCAAGCTGCTCGCGCACCTGCCGCTCGCCGACCGCGCCGAGGCCGCCGTCACCATCTCCTACGAGGCGCAGGCGAGGCTGCGGGACCCCATCTATGGCTGCGTCGCCCACATCTTCGCGCTACAGCAGCAGGTGTGCATGCGCGACTGCCCCGCCGCGCCGTCTCTGGGCTTGTCTCTTAATTGTGATAGGGTTTAATTGCTGACCGGCCCGTGCCAATCGATCCAGGTTATGACCCTGCAGGCGCAGCTGGCGTCGCTCAAGGCGCAGGCGGCGCAGGGGCAGCAGGGCGTGCACGAAGACGCCAAGGGCTACGTGGGCAGCGCCGCCGCGGAGCAGCTAGGGTACGGCTACCCCTGGTGCAGCGGCAATGGAGGCGCCGCAGCAGCAGCAGCAGGCGCCGTGGGCGCGCCCGCCGCGCAGCCGGGCGCGTACGGCAATGGCGCGCACGAGTCCCTGACCGCGCTGCTGGGGTCGTCGGACTACATGCAGCAGTCGCTGTACCACGCGTTCGAGCAGGCCGGCGCGGACGACGACGACGGCCGGCAGGGGTACGCCTTCGAGGCAGCGGCGGAGTCCTCGTCGCTCGGGGCGGAGGAGAGCGGGTGGAGGTCGTCGTCGGGGTACCAAGACTGCGAGGACCTGCAGAGCGTGGCTTACGCTTACCTGAACCATCGCTCGTAAGAACTGAGAACTACTACTACTACAAGAGAGAGAGAGAGAGATATAGATATAGACATATCTGTCCTCAATTCCTGATCATGTTTTGGACTTTAGCCTGGGGAAATATATGCGCGATTTTCGATCGATCAGTCGATCGGTCTCCGCTACAAATAATCCAGAAGCATGCATGCATGTGACAGACCACTGATATATAATAGATCCACACATTATTGATCATCAGTGTAGAAATTAACGTACGTAGCCTAATTAATTGGACAAAGAAAATGGAGAGCCCTTGCTGTGATTATGCTGCTAGTTCTGTCAGTGGTGGGGTTGTGTTTTCTTCTCCAACTCTCTGCCTACCTGCTGCAGCAGTGTCTGCAGACGATAAGGTTAGATTCGTCATGCCGGCCGGAAAATGTACTCCAAGGAACATACAAGGCAGCATATTGAGAGACAGGTGATTGATTCATGGCCACACGTGGAAGATCCAATTAGCCTACTATTTTCGTTGACTCCTTTTACTGGAACTCTTTCTGATGGGACATGCACACACATCTTCAGCATATATATAGCTACTATCTAGTAGATGATATGATAGAGCCTTTTGTCTTGCGTAGACAATCCTACTATAGTGATTAATAACTCTCCTATATCTGGATTATTACCCTATAGCTACTTGATTACCACACATGTAGATATTCTAAGTCATGACCATTACATCCTTAAAAAAGGATAATTATGGTGACTCATCATAATTAGTGTGGTGTCTAATAATCTGTCTATTTTTTCCCAGGATTACATTTGGTAAAAACCTTTTTTCTGAAGTTTTGTTTATTTGTACACAAATTTTGGTTAGATGTTTCCATTGCGTAGACCACCATCTTTTAAACCATAGATGACTGTTTCACAAAAAAAAGTTGACTCCTTTTACTGGAACTCTTTCTGATGGGACATGCACACATCTTCAGCATATATGTAGCTACTAGTAGATGATATGATAGAGCCTTTTGTCTTGTGTAGACAATCCTACCATAGTGATTAATAACTCTCCTATATCTGGATTATTATTGCCCTATAGCTACTTGATTAACACACATGTAGATATTCTAAATCATGACCATTACATACTTAAAAAGGGATAATTATGGCGACTCATCATAATTAGTGTGGTGTCTAATAATTATAGGTGTACATTTGGGCCGGGTCTGATGGGCCGGCCCGAAGCACGGTAAAAAAAGCACGGCCCAAGCACGGCACGGCACGAAATATTTTAGTGCCGGGCCGGCACGGCCCGATATATCGGGCCGGGTTTGGGCCGAGGTCATGGCCCATGGGCGGGCACGAGCACGACCCGTTTAAGGCAGGCACGAAATGGCCCATATAGAGGCACGAAAAGGCCCATATATTTATTAAAATCACACTTCATTCCACACTTTCATGTACTTGATAAAGAACACAAAGCTATAGATAATGTTAGTTAGATGTTTTTTGTAGCTTTGAGTTAGAGTATGTGATATAATTTTATTTTTGTTATGAACATTAGATAATAAACTGAACTTACGAACTTTATTTAGAGCTTATTATACTTTTTTCTTTCTAATAAAATGATTTGTAAAGGAGGTAGTCATTGCATAGCTCTAGTAACTTAATACAATTATTAAGTTTGCTTTTGGTCAAATTTATTTGTCTTATTAAATTTGTTTTGAATTTCGGGCCCTGATGTGAATTTCGGGCCAAAAACTGCATTTCGGGCCAAAAATTGAATTTCGGGCCCTAATGTGAATTTCGGGCTTTTATAATTTCGGGCCGCCCGAAATGAGCCCGGCACGTTTAAACAATTACGGGCCGGGCCGTGGGCCGAGGGCTAGGCCCATGGGCCGGCCCGGCACGGCCCGAAATTCAAACGGGCCGGACCGGCCCGAAATTCAAACAATACGGGCCTTTTCGGGCTTGGGCCGGGCCGGGCCGGGCGGCCCGAATGTACACCTATAATAATCTGTCTACTTTTTTTTCCCAGGACTACATTTGGTAAAAACCTTTTCTGAAGTTTTGTTTATTTGTACACAAATTTTGGCTAGATGTTTTCATTGCGTAAACCGCCAGCCATCTTTTGGATCATAGATGACTGTTTCACAAAAAAAAAAACAAAAGTTGTGGCTAGTGTAAGTGTAACTATGAACATATATAATCTTAAGGCCAAAAAAATCTTTTAAAAACAGGTCAGTCCTGAACGTGTTACATGGACAGCAGGATGGAACAAGCAGCTCATAGTTATATGGGAGATAGATAGAACCATGGGTCTCAACCTCAACTTGCGTGTGTAAATATATATGGAGCAGGTCAAATGATAATGTTGCATGTATAGAAACATATAGTTGCCTAGGGTAAGGATTATATACAAATACACTTGAACGTATTGAGCATAAGTAATAAGGGTGAATCGCCATCCATAAAATGTACTAGTTGCATGCTTGCATTAGCTAGGATATATTGATTATGAAGAGGGGCTGTTTGGTACGGTTACCGCTTGGCAGACAAAAGCCTGACCCCCTGTAATGGTTGATAATTTGAAGTGCATTATTTGTAAAAAAAATCCATGTTTTGTGGAACAGATCCAAAACTAATTCTTTGAATTTTTTTAATATAATCCCAAAAAGCTAGCGTAAAATGGACCTTATAGTCATTACTCACTTAAACGCAGACATAATTCATTTGACTTCTTGATGAATGACTGTATTGTATATGACTCAAGACCACTGGTAGATTTACATACTGTCTTATTAGGTGGAGGGATGAAGTCTCCAATTGTGTTTTCCTTAGTGGATTAAAATAAAATCAGAAACAGTTCAACTAAAGTGGTGGCAGAAACTTGTTTCCAGAAATGCTAATAATTAAATAGGTTTATACATGTTGCACAAAGTGTATTTTTGTAAATCGGTACATGATTCACAGGTTGTTGATTTTTTTTTTGCGGGGGTGTGGAATTAACACCGTGTATACAGCATGGAAAGCAAAAAATACAAGAAAAAGCTAAGGACGATATCACTTTGCATCCTAATCAATAGCACATGCATCAAAGGAGACTTAATACGATATCATACCATACAGGAGATGAAGGCATCAATCATTGTCGTGTTTAAAGTGAAGAAGGACACAAGCTCTTTTTCATATATGCTTCCCTCTGCTCAATATATATATTTTATATACAGGTTAATGAAATATATCTATATAGATATATGATACAATGAACAGCACTACATACATATATCTGTCATGTCAGAAAAATGAATGCCAAAAAATAAATTTTCTCCCATTCTAAATAATTGTTGATTCTCAGGAAAACTATCTACAAATACCAGATGACGGACTTATCTAGATTCCAGACCCTACCGAATGCAAATTAACTTGACATACATATATATAAAGATGAGCACTGCATATATGTCTTGAAGCGATTTGGCTGTTGGAGTGATCGATTGGGATCGATCGGATGAGTATCACCATATCTTCAAAATAAAGTTGGGCATATAAAGAGAACCACATGCGGTAGTGCTGAATTCGAATCTTGAAAATGGTCTAACGTAAAAATGTATACGGATGATATATCGTTCCAATCGGATCTGAATGTCTCCTTGATAAATATTTTGTGAGCATGTTTTGGAAACGCGCCCGGGGCCGATGCAAACTGAAATGAAGTGAAAACGTCCTGGATATTATTCACCTTCGTCTCTGTCGCAAATATATATGGCCTTGTGATTTTTGCAAATGGACACACACAAATGTTCCGCTCGTCACACAAATGTTTAGTATGTGGAATGGAGTAGTCCTCCCACTTTCTTGTTTGGTTTGTGAAATAGATTGAATTGATCTATCATCATATCATTCTACATGAACTAATAATTAGTAATAATATGATGAATGAGTTCATTCGACTAAATTTGATAGACTATCTAAAATAGATTGATTCTTCAAACAAACAACCCCTTATAACTAGTTTGGATCCATGGTTTTACATGTGAATAAAAGATTGAAGGAGAAATTAGTTCATTTCACTCACAATCCCCTCCAATCCTATAGGGAATGGTTGTATCCAAACAAACGGTTAGTGTTCTGAAGTTTATTAAGGACAGCTAGGGCGGGCTGGGTAAAGTCTGAAGTAGTTTCTTTTCAAACCTCATTTTTTGGTAACAAGTAGGTGAGCCTTTTGTATATACTACCTTTGCTTTCGAATATTTATTGTTCGCTAGTTTTTTTAACTAAAACACGACAATTAAAAAACAACCGAAGACTAGATGCCACGGTAAAATAAACCCGTGAGTTGGAACTCGAAAACACGCCTTTATACATAGGGCTTTAAACACGACATGACTGAAGCCTGCAGACAGGCCCATAAGCAGGATCAAGCGCCGGCCCGACCATGCACAAACACAGCTAGGGCCAGGGCTAGGTCATGTCAAGCAGTCATCATATCATATGCCCAGTCCACCGCATATATAAGCCATATACCAAGCCACGCGCGAGCTCAAAGTCTACATGCATTTGCGAATCGATCATAGGAGGAGGCAGTCCAATCGAAGGAACAGTCTTTCTTTCTCTCTTGTTTGGTTAGAAGGAGATGAGAAGATTGATGGTTTCCCTGGATCCCCACCTAAAGGCTATTTTGGAAATTCGGATTTCTATTTTTTTAGAGAAAATAAACTTTTTTGGAAAAATGAAAATTCCATGAAAAAATAGTTCCCAAACTATCTCTAAGTAATTAAATTTTAAGAGTTAGTTTGGAAACTTGGATATCTTCTGGTATTATATTGGAGGGAATGGAAGGAAAAATAAACTAATTTTCATTCAATTTCCTCAATCCTAAAAGAGATTTTCTCGCACTCCAATCCTAAAGAGGATTTGAGTTTCTAAATTCTAAACAACCTTAAGTGATTGACTCGTCCCAAAGCTTCCAATTCTACCTTATTTGATTTCCGTACGTACCGCCTGTTCTTTCTCCCCCACATGTATATGCATCAAAAAAATTTTGATAGCTAATTAACACCCGGCACTATCGCCCCAACTAATCAATGAAATCCATTTAGGGTTTAGGGAATATGAAATTATCCTCGATTTGTGCCTCCGTTTAATAACCACACACATGATGATGAGCTGCACTTCCATTTTACAGCTCGAACCGGCAAGAAATACAAGTTTATGGATCGCACGAAATCTCATCGAAATTAAGCTCCTCCCCAAACCGGAGAGCTAGCTGCTGAACTGAACAAAACGCACTGCAAACCAACAAGAAAGTTGAGGCCCTCGGTTGTTGTTGTCTCTTGGCGCTAATAGAAGAAAGTATCTGTGTCGATGCGTGCGCGCGCGCGCGCGAATGATCCATTCATTATTCATCTCGTGTAGCTGCCTTCCTCCTGGTCGCCGAAGCCGCAGTACATGTCGCTGTAGCACCCGGAGCTCTGCGTCGACAGCGACTCAGGCTCCAGCGGCCACCGCTGCAGGAGAGGGCTGCTGCCCCCCGGCCCGGCCGCCGCCATCGTCTGCGCCACCTGCGCCTTCGCCTGCAGCACCTGCATCTGCAAGCTCGCCACCTGCACAGCACAGCACATATATATGCATCATGTGCATGCGTTTGTGTCAGCGGTAAATCGGTAATCCCATGCACACACACGCGGGGGGAGGGCATGCACGTGCATGCGCCCGCGCGTGCGGAACGCGTTGGGTGTGGAGGTAATAAGGTATTCCGTCCTCCGATCCGATCCTAGTCTCTAGTTAGGCATGCACAAGGTATAGAAGAAGAGCGTATATGTAGGGTACCTGTTGCTGCAGCGCGAAGATGTGGGCGACGCAGCCGTAGATGGGGTCGCGCAGCCTGGCCTGCGCCTCGTAGGTGACGGTGGCCGCCGCCTCGCTCCGGTCGGCGGGGGCCACCTGCTGCAGCAGCTTGGCCGCGTTGCTGGCGCCGAACACCTTGTGGATGGCCGCGAACTGCGCCGCCCCGTCCTCGGCGCAGAAGTGGGGAGCGAACACGCACTCCGCCGCGCACTTGCGCCGCAGGAACTTGCAGGCGCCACACGGGGACCCCGGCGAGCCGCCACCGCTGCCGGAGGAAGCCATGGCCGTCAACGCCTGCCTGATGCTGTCGTCGCTCGCTCGCTCCCTCACGTACGTCGTCTCTCCTCTCTCTGCCTACAGGGCGGCTACAGCTACTACTTGCAGAAGCAAGAGAAGCTCAGCCAGCTCCTGTTAACACCTGTCACCTACTGCAAGTTGCGAGCCACACGCGGGGGAGGCTAAGGTCGGGCTCGAGTTTTATAGAGGAGGAACACGACAAGGGATGTAAGGTCCCCAGGGGACAAGGCCGGAGAGAAACGCGCGCGATGTAGAGGAGTGCAAGTGACCTGTGAACGCCCATTCCCGGACACAACAATACTTGTTTCAGGGAAGACGAGGCGCATCGTCTTCTTGCGTATCAACCGCTCCAACATCGCTGATTCGCACAAGTTATGGCCAGGCCTGTTGGCTGTTGCATGCATTTCACGAGAGGCTAGCTAGAAGCAGTAGGGATGGGCGTGCAGTGCTCGTAATTCATGCGGATGAAACTAGCGGAGCGGGTCGATGAATTGAACTAGCTACGTCTAGCTAGTAAGTAGCACGACCGACACAGCTACTGACATGTTGGCCTGAATGTCTCAACTTCCACGTCGCGGCTGTCACCGTCAAGCTGCCAATTAAAATGTCAATGCCCCCCAAACTTGTCATCTAGCCCACGCGGCCTCAGGCATTGCATCTGTAGTCGTCGGCTCACATAATTAGATAATCTCTCATTGTCGAGAACTAGGGAAAAATTTACAACAATATAGATGTGTCCATGCATGGTAGAGTATATATACCGGCCTAGCTAGCTTAATTAGTTCTCGTTTGGAGTTTGGACCCTAGCGGCCGGTAAAGGTTCCAAACACCACTAGAGGTAAGACCTCAGTTAATTGTTAGCTAATTCATCAGTAGCAATTAGTTCATTAGCTGGTTCAAATCTAGCTAACAATTTTGTTAGCTGGCTAACTATTACTTTAGGGGTTCTAAACAAAGGCTTAGATGAGTAAAAAAAGATTTCTTGAACCGGAGAAGAGGTGGTGGCGTAAGTAGTGTGTTATTAGTTCGCCGTCCGGCCAAAGCGCGGCGTTCCGGCGGCGGCCGGCCCAGTGCAGCCTAGCAGTGTGCTAGCTGGCCGGACGACGCTTTTGTCCGCCGAATGCCGGCGGCTTTTGGAAACGAGATGCCTCTCTCGTAGTCGTAGGATTGGAGTACGTGGGTTCTGCTGCCTTTTCCCTTTCCTGCCTTCTGTTCCCCGTGTCCGGATGCTGCTTCCGTGTTTTTTTTGGTTACCTTTCGTTCGTTTGGTACACCGATGCTTTGTTCGTTGCGCAAAATTCCCGCGCGCTTACCTGTACGTCACGTCGCACGGTCGACCCATCGATCCGATCCGCCGGATACGAGCTAAGATACATCGCCATCAATTATGCATCGGCTATAGCTAGCTAGCTGGATGATCGAAGGGAACAAATTGTATGTATGGTACAGTTTGGTTGGCAGTATGGCACATTGGTACTTGTCCACTTTTATTTCAGTGACCAAACCAGCATGCATGCATGGACGACGACTACACATAACACATTATTGACAACAATCACGCACATGGGTACTTGTTCACTTTTATTCAAGATCTATCATTTATTTATGATACGTGTAATTGTGTTCAGTTCTATTCTTCAATTATGATTTGTGAATATGTTTATTTTTTTATGGTGATCTAATTCTGAGCTTGGTTTATGTGCCAACGAGTTCGGGATGTCATAGCATTCGTTCTCGGATCGGGCTTATCGTCGGACCGGGTCGACATGGTAGGGCCGGTCCCCAGGCAGTGCTTGTTCAGGGATTTCAGCACGTTAGGTAGCCAGGCTCGACACAAATAGCTATTCGGGCCTAATCTTGCTGTGCTTAAGCGGGTCGTACTTCAACGGGCTTGAGTTGGACCGAACCGTGCCGCCTGTTTGGACAGACTGTGTCCGGCAGTTGACCTATATGGTCACCCAAAATACTGTTTGTACGGTAAATTACACTGTTCGAAGAGTGGAGTTTGAATATAGATATGAATATGGATAATAAGCTGTTGAAGATAGCCTAATAACGACTGGGTCTCGGATGATTAATGATCTATCTATATCCATCTCTAGGTTTTCTTTTGATTTTGCAGACTCTTGCTATGAGCTTATATTAGCATAAAATCTTGGTCTAAAAATTCAGGGTCATGATGAAAACTAGTATGAATTTCGTAACGGCGGGTGTCGATTCGAAATATGGAGACACTACAGATTACAACTTGTGCGCGTTTATGAGTCAAACTCGATGCTGGAGCTACGTGGCTCCAAAAGGGATTTGATTGAGCTCATCAACTCCAGACCGGAGGCACTGCATATGATGATGACGACGACGATACTCATGATTAAGGACACTAGATTGTCCTTGATTAATCTTAACAATTAGCGATCGACCGGGTTAGTTGTTGCAAAGCTCACCAGCTCTGCAGACGACACAGCCGCCCCCGCCTCCAGCATAAACAAAAGCCCATGCTGCCGAATAGAAGTAAGTTGCGCACGTAACCTGACTAGTTTAGTTTATGGATCAATGATGCGGCGGGTGCCTCCCGTGCAACCTTTTCTCCATCAGGGCCAGGGCATGATTACGATAATGTGCGCGCCATTGCAGCTTGTCTGCTTCTCCTCATCTCCTGTTTCTATTAATTTACTCTCCTTGTTGTGCGTGCAAGTTCGCGCTGGTGGTGTACTTGCATCATTATTCCGCGGAGCTAGTGCGTACGTGTACATGTCCGCCACGACATGGGCAGGGACACGAGGGCTAGTGAGTGTCTAGGAGATTAGTTAAACAAATTGGTGGGGAGGGGTTGAGGAATGGTCTACGTACGGTGTAGGTTTGTTTGGAAGTAGGAACTAAAGGGAATAGAAATTGAGATCGACGTACGTCTTCTAATATAAATATATCAGTATTTTAATTTTTGGATGGTTTCTTAAGAAGTAAGAATATTTCTTCTGAGTCAACAACTTAACTAAAGTCTGGTGATTTTAGAAAAGTGATAAAATCATTTAATCTTATTTAGTTCTTTTAAGTCACGTCCCAAAACAAAAAAATAGGAAGTCACAACAAGCCATCCTAGTTTAGCACTTTACACCAAAATCCTAAAAATATAAATTTAAAGAGTTCTTATAATAAAGTTATAAACTAAAACTATTTTCCTAAAATTTAAATAAATATTAAATATAAAAATTTGGTTTGTGTGTGAATTATTTTTCTTAAATAATTTTATGGTAAAATATCTTACATGAATTATACCTACTAAGTTATATGTATTGTTTGGAGCATTTGCTTAAATAGATAAATTAATTAATAAAAATACTTTCCACTTATGTTGAATTTTTTTCTGTTGCAATTTATGCTTGAAATAGAAAATTTAACCTATCTTTAAATTAGACTTGAATTTTAAATTTTTAAAATAAAGCAGAAGTTAGAAATAAAAATATAAGGTAATATAATGTATCGATGTATGTTTAGTTGGATTGTTTGTACACGAAGTCCTCAGGTAAAGTCGATATAAATTAGGATATTGCAATAAGATATTAAAAAAAATACTCCTTTCAACTCGCGTATAACACCCAAAAATTTAATTTAAAATTTAAATAGAATATATTCTAAATTTTATTTAAATTGGAGGTCTAATATGATTAGTACAAATTAACAATAATATTATTGGAATAACAGATAAGTACCAGATTAGATCTGTCATATAAGCCCACC
>NW_023367339.1:0-30000 GCF_902167145.1 Zea mays
AATCACCATATACTAGGCCCTCCAATTTCTTAAGGGGTTTATCTAAAAGATTCGCAATATAACTAGGAAGACCTTTCAAATACCACACATGAGTCACTGGACATGCTAGTTTGATGTATCCCATTTGATATCTTCGTATCCGAGAATCAACAAATTCTACCCCGCATTTTTGGCAAAATCTTTCGTCTTCGTTTTCAGCTACGCTCGCTCGAGAGTTTCCACAAGCACAAATTCCGCTTTTTATGGGTCCAAAGATTCTTTCGCAAAACAATCCATCTTTTTCTGGTTTATCGGTTTTATAATGAAAAGTGGAGGGCCTTGTGACTTCGCCAACGACTTCCCCATTAGGTAGGATTTTTTTAGCCCAAGCCTTTATTTGTTGAGGGGAAACGAGTCCAATTTGAAGTTGTTTATGTTTATATTGGTCAATCATAAAATAGAAATAAGAAAAAAATTTATATTTATTCCGATCAAACATCCTCCCTATTAACCTGGAAGTTCTTCTCAGATACAAGGAAATGGTTCAGTTCTAGAGCCAAAGATCGTAGTTCTCGAACGAGCACTCGAAAAGATTCTGGCGGATCCTCGTGATTAGGCACTCTTTTTCCCCAGATCGTAGCATTAAGTATTTCTTGGCGAGCTATAAGATGATCAGATTTATAAGTAAGTATCTCTTGTAAAATATGAGCAACACCAAATCCTTCTAAAGCCCAAACTTCCATTTCTCCTATTCGTTGTCCCCCTTGCTTGGCTCTTCCTCTAACGGGTTGTTGGGTAACAAGTGAGTAGGGCCCAGTAGAACGTCCATGAATTTTCTCATCAACTTGATGAATTAATTTTAAGATATAGGACTTCCCTATTAGAACAGGCTGTTCGAAGGGATCTCCTGTTCTTCCATCAAATATTCTGCTTTTTCCCGGGTACTCGGGTTCAAATACCCATGGATTTTTTGTTTGTTTACTGGCTTCATATAATTCCGAAAACACAAGTTTTCTTGAAGCCTCTTGCTCATATCTCTCATCAAAGGGTGCTATTCTATAATGTTTCTTTAGCAGATCCCCTGCTAATCCGAGCGAGCTTTCAAATATTTGTCCCACATTCATTCGTGAGGGTACTCCTAAGGGATTGAAGACCATATCAACAGGTGTTCCATCTTGCAAATAGGGCATATCTTGCCTAGGCAAAATTTTGGAAATGATCCCCTTATTCCCGTGTCTTCCAGCTACTTTATCCCCAACTTTGATTTCACGTTTCTGTAAAATATATACACGAACCATTATGTCAAAGGGGTCCCTCTGGATCCATTTCACATCGATAACGCGCCCTCTTCCACCTATAGGTAGTTTGAGAGAAGTTTCTTTTGAAGTGGATACCTCAAGACCAAAAATAGCCCGTAATAATCCAGCTTCCGCGATATAGGACGATTCGCTCGCTATCTGAGGCGTTAATTTACCTACTAAAATATCACCAGTTTCTACCCAGGATCCCAACCTTACAACTCCATTTCTGTCCAAATTGCGAAGTAAATGTTCTTCTAGATGTGGTATTTGTTTAGTGATTTTTTCAGCGGAGCCTTGGCTTGTCGTATCCGTCTGAATTTCATATTTTCGGATGTGAAAAGAAGTATAAATATCCTCATATACCAAACGTTCACTAATTAGTACTGCGTCTTCAAAATTGTAACCCTCCCAGGGCATATAAGCTACTAAAACGTTTTTTCCTAAAGCAAGTTCCCCGCCAACTGTAGCTGCTCCCTCCGCTAAAATTTGCCCTTTTTTAATGGATTTACCCCGCGGAACCCGAGGTTTTTGGTGCATACAAGTATTTTTGTTAGAGCGCCGATGGGCAACTAAAGGAATACTTATGGTCTTCCAACTACTTGATAAAAGGATCTTGTGACTATCACTAGAAATGATCTTTCCCTCGCGTTGGGCTATAACGGAAACCCTCGAATCTAGAGCTGTTTGGCGTTCCAATCCAGTTCCAACAATGCACTTCTCGGACCGAGAAAGTGGAACTGCTTGGCGCTGCATATTAGAACTCATTAAAGCCCGATTCGCATCATTATGCTCAATAAAACCAATAGAAAAATATTGGAAAGGAAAAATACTTCTAACATGAATCTGTTCCCATGCAATAGTCAGGAATTCTTGACGGTATCTAGCTGGAACAACCTGTTCTTCCTGAATACCCTGATTCAAGGACAAAGAATTTCCTGCTGCTATCATATAATATTCATCTCTATTTGGTGATAAATAAACTACCTGTCTCTCTTTTTTTTCTTTTGCTTTCTCAGATATTTCATAAAACGGACTCTCTATAGATCCCCACCAGTGATCAATTCTCGCATGAATAGCTAACGATCCGGTAAGTCCAACATTGATTCCTTCGGACGTGTCAATTGGACAAATACGCCCATAGTGACTCGGATGAATATCTCGGCTCCGAAAACTTGCAGTTCTCCCCGTCAATCCTCCTGGACCCAAACAACTCACTTTTCGCCCATGAACCGTTTGTGTCAATGGATTGGTTTGATCAAAAACTTGAGCTAAGGGGTATGTGCCAAAAAAGGTCTCATAAGTAGTTATTAATAAAATCGAAGTTGAAGTTGGAGTTACCAAAGTTTGTGGAGTCGGTTTCGATTGACGTATGAATACTCTACGGATAGTTTTTTGAACCGCATGTTGTAAATGGCCAAGAGCCAGTCCGAATTGATCTTGTAACAGATCTGCAACCGAACGAATACGTTTATTTTTCAAGTGATTCATATCGTCATCGTCAAGTATACCCGTTCCAAATTTCATTCCAATCAAATGATCCGTAGCGGCCAATACATCTCGTGGTAACAAGAATGTATTGTTCTGAGGGATATCAAGATTCAGTCTCCGATTCATATTTCGTCGACCAACTCTTCCTAATTCACATTTTTGTTGAAAAAATTTCTTTTGTAATTCCTCGCATAAGGACTCCGAAAATACCAGGTCCCCACCTACACAAGCAAATTGTTGATAAAACTCCAAAATAGCTTTTTCTTTTGACTCAATCCTCTTCTTCTCCTTAGCATTCGGGAAAGACAAGAAAATTTCGGGGTAGGAAACATTATCTAAAATTTCTCTTAGATTCGAACCCATAGCTGATGATAGAACTAAAATAGATATCTTTTGTTTTCTACTCACGCGAGCCCATATCCTTTCTTTTTTATCAATTGCTAATTCCGACCTTCCTCCCCAATCTGATATTATAGTCCCGGTATATATAGAAATTCCCTTATGGTCTAATTCCGAGCGGTAGTAAATACCAGGACTTAGCAATATTTGATTGATCACAATTCGGTATATTCCATTTATTATAAAGGTTCCTAAGGAATTCATTATAGGAATGTTTCCAATAGAAATGGTTTCCTTTTGCACATCGAAACCAAAAATTAATCTCGCGGATACATATAATTCGGAAGAATAGGTGAGTGATTCATACACAGCATTCCTTTCTTTTATCGAGGGTTCTAGCAATTGATATCCTTTCGCAAATAATTGAAATGCAATTTCGTGATCTGGATCTTTAATTGTGGGAAACTTCTCAAGTTCTTCCGCCAAGCCTTGATTAATGAATCTACAAAATCCCTCGAATTGGATCTGACTAAATCCGGGTATTGTGGACATTCCCTCATTTCCATTCCGGAGCATTTGAATCTTAAGTTTCCTATTTATAGAAGAAAAATTCCATTATCAGCTCACTCTTCATCAATCCCTACGGATCAATCTAGCAATCATGGAATCCATATTCTGTTTACTGAATCACATGAAATTATAGGGAACTCCAAATACGTATTTCATATATGTATTTCATACATATGAATAGAGACGATTTCGACGAAAGTTCGAATTTAGCAGGGGTTGAAATGGAATAAAAATGAATTGATAAAACAGTCCTAGAAAAAAATTCTGCCACTGAAACTTTATGATATTCTAAAAAGATTGGATAGCAAAGATTTCTCGTTTTATCTCCTTTCTATGAAAGGGATAAAGCCATAAGAATTTATAAGCACTAGAAAGTTTGACTTTAGTTCGATTTAGAATAGCAGGCTTAGTTTCTTTTTCAAAAAGAATTTGAAGGGTCTTTTTTGTTTCGTAGTAGTAGAATTGCTAGAAAATAAAGGATTTCGTTGTAGAATCCTAAAATAAAGATAAAGTACTTTATTTTTTAAGTACTTGCCAATCTAGTTATCCACCTATCTACATATCCTTTCTTTTATCGTAATTGCACTTAGGTGGGCCAAGAAGGCCTGGCTATAATCTATATCAGAGCAAATTCCCTCTTTTTTTTATTCAAGATATTTAATACAATGAAAAATTAAAGCACGATTCCCCATAGGAATATGTACATAAGGGGGATCTGTAGATAATAATGCTGTTCGGACCTGGAGTTTCCCTATATACAGATTAGGGAAACATTTATTCTTATTCTATTTTATTATGCCATTCAAAATAATGGGGGGGAATACCGATTTAAGAGTCGTTCACTACTGCAATTCAAAAAATAATAATAATATTATATTTATTATATTATTATATTATAGTTTTATTTTATTATATTATAGTTAATTATATTATTATATTCTAATTTTATTATATTATAGTTAATGGTTCTAATTTGTTCTGAATTTTGCAGCCTGCGACTGGAAATCCACTTTTTCTTCTTTTCTTCTTTGTCATCTCAATAGAATAGAAAGAAGCGGGAAGTTTTCTAGTGTTAGCAATGTGTGTTTTAAGATAGAATCCATCGAGGAGAATAAGCGAAACTGGATCCAAAAAAGCAGAAATCTATTTTTTGAAAAAGATTCTAAAAAAGTAAGTAGAATTAGATTCAAGATAAAAGAAAAAAAGGTTTTAGTAATTAGTAAAAAAATGTGAATGAATACTTGCTCTTTTCTCGATTTTAGATCGGATTTTTTGGCGGCATGGCCAAGTGGTAAGGCAGGGGACTGCAAATCCTTTACCCCCAGTTCAAATCTGGGTGCCGCCTGATCAATAAAATACTTAGGATTATAGTACTAATCAAACTCGACAAATTCGTACCCCCCTAAGTTGGGGCACGAGAGTAACTAGGTTTGGCGATACTGGATTTTGAGAATCCATACCATAGTTCTACCCTCAAACTAGGGTTTGTTTTGTGGGCAGTGGCCCAAACGGCTACCAATAGGGATGAGGTAGCGTTTCCTTATTCTTTTATTAATTTAAATCGATTCGATTCGGGAATTTAAAACTACGAGACTAAGATGTCAGAAATCTTCGTAGCCAAAGGTCCCTAAGGGGCATTCTTTTTTCAATCTAAGATTGAAGAAGGGACTTTGCGAAGAAATAGAAAGACTTCCTAATTATCATACATTTTATTTATCGTACATCTTACTACATACACTTTATCGTACATCTTACTACATACACTTCGTACATCTTATGCTACCTACATACACTAAAGTAAAGGCTACTGATTCTGTCGAGAATTAGATTGAATAGGCTGATCAAAAATCAATTTTTGGATTGTGGATAAGACCTCCTTACTCTTTCATAGAAAGATAGAAAGCGGGGCAGCAGTAGGGTTTAGGTCAAAAATAAAAATAAACATGGGTAAGTTAGGTATCCAATAAATATTTATCTATCCTAATTTTATGGTGTATTCTTACGTCCTTTGCTTATAAAAAAGGTAACAAACGAAAGAAAAAATCTCTCTATTCCCGCGTCTTCTATTCAGAGCATCCCCTACTCTTTTTTAGGGAAAGAGCGATGTATCATATTTCTACTTAATGCTCTCCAATTCTACCAGAAATCATATAAGAATTTGTTAGGAGTAAATTCCTTTAACGGATTCATCCATAGTCTTAGGGCAGAATGGCCTTTTGACTCTGTACCCTTGATTCCACTATGATTATTGATCAATAGTAGAAGAATTCTTTCATAGAAATAGGAGACATAATTTACATGGATATAGTAAGTCTCACTTGGGCTGCTTTAATGGTAGTCTTTACATTTTCTCTTTCGCTAGTAGTATGGGGGAGGAGTGGACTCTAGGGATACTACCAATTGATTGAGTAGTCGAATTGTAGTATCAACTCTTTTCTTTAATTGATCGTTTTGCATTAATAATTTTGCCAAACTTTATTTTTTCTCTCTTTCTTTAGTTTTGTTTCACTCTTGTAAGAAACTCTTTTAAGAAAGTAAGAAAGAGTCGTTCTATTCCAGTATAATAGAATAGAAAGGGCGATTATAGTAATTCATAACTTCTATTCTACTAGAAATTATGAGTAAAAAGAAAGTTCTATACATAAGAAAATTAGAACATAAGAAAATTAGACTTTCTTACACGAAGCTATTCACAATATATCGCACATTTTCCATTTATACTATTTTCTTATTCTTAGAAAATTTTTGATGTTCTTTTTTTTTTTTTTTGAAGGATCTCGATTGAAGCATCTCGCCCCTTTTTTAAGCATGAAAGATTCCGTAGGTTTTTTCCTTTTACTTTTTTTCTTTTACTATAATCTATTCTAGTCTATTCTCGTATTATTTTTCTCCCCCTCCTTGGATTCTTTCAATGAAGAATTATCTTCGATTTTTTTTGATTTTGACTTGATTGAAATTAAGTGGATGCAGTGAAAAAAGAAGTTGAATTAGACTACTATTTCAATCTACTAATCGATTCTATGTAGATTCAAGATAATATAATAGAAAGAATCTAAAGTGTGGTAGAAAAAACTATATGTAGTTCTTTCTACCACACTTTATGATTCCAACCAGACCCTTTCATTTAAGACTTGGATTTTTTATTTTCTTTAATCCCTTTTTCATTTCTTCAATGATTAATTGGAATTCCAATTAATCATTTTGACTGGCTGTTTTTACATAAATAATAAGTAAAAAGGCAGTAGGAACTAGAATGAACAATGCTGTAGCAATAAATGCGAGAATATTTACTTCCATAACCTCTTTATTTATTTATTTTTTTCACAATAACTCGGGATGTAATCCCATGGAGAGGAAAAAGGGGTATCCTGTAAATTCAAGGGGAGGACTTGCATTCTGATAATACTGAATCAATTCAATATTATGAATATTGCATCTATCAAATCAATTCATGGTGGATAGTGGAATAATATAACATAGGAAGATCTCTTATCCATACTAAGACCAAAATAGGTTTTTTGATTGGATTCGAAACCCCCTCTATTCTTTTTTCATTCTTTTCTACTTTTGCTTTTCTATATGTATAACCCAAAATCTTTCTTATCTTATCCAATTTCACTTCCTTTTTCTTATAGTTATACATACAATTATGTATGTATTATATGACCAACTTTCTATGGGTCACATAGACATCCCAATAAGCAGTAGAAGTAGAAATGAGATGGAGAAAAGAGGATCTTAAATAAAAAGGATCCCATATTTAAATTTAGGAAAAAGAGCGTTTGCTTGGTTTTTATTTTATTAGGTTACTATCCATATACGCTTTTTGGGGTCTAAAGATGAGAGCAAATCCATAAAAAAAGGAGTCGGCAAATGGAGTGAGAATGAGGTGGATTCTTTCCAATTATATACACAAACAAAGTTGGAACTAGAAAATGGAAGGGGTGCGGTTTAACCCCCAAAAAGTAACTAATTAGATGAAATTCATTCTCTAACAATAAACGAATACGGTTTATGTATGGATTCCGGTAAAATACCGGTACTCGATTTCATAAGAGTCGAATAGGAAGTTAAGATGAGGGTGGTATCATCATAAAAATGGAGTAGTATCCTAAATTATACTAATCCACGTATGATATGTATGCCTTTCCTTATCAACCGGAAGTAGTGCAAAAAAAATTCTATACTGCACTGCTCTCTTTTTACTGAGAAATGCAAAAAAATAAAAGTGAAGTAAGGGTGCCCCATAGATATTTGATCTTGCCTCCTGTCCCCCCCCCCCTTTTTTTCATCAAAAATTTCCATGAAAAAAGAAAAGATGAATTTGTCCATTCATTGAACCCTAGTTCGGGACTGACGGGGCTCGAACCCGCAGCTTCCGCCTTGACAGGGCGGTGCTCTGACCAATTGAACTACAATCCCTGCGGGGTGTATGGCATGCCTATTCTTAAATAGAAGATTCGATCCGTCTGTCGTGCTCTAAGAAATAGACGAATCATATACTACATACCCGCATATCCTATGCGGGTATAGTGAGAGTGGCATAACTAGTATGTTGCGATTTTTTATCCCTAAAAATAAACGATAATCCGCTTTTCCATAAGAAAAGCTCTTTTCTTTGTCTTTTCTTTGTAAGACAAAGAATCAGAGAGATACAGATTAGAAATCAATTTCCCCGTTTCTCTTTATCCTTTATTTCTATAGATAATACATCTTTTTTCTTCCATAAAAAAATAGATTTAGTTCATATTCACGAAGCCCTAAATTTTTGGGCCGAGCTGGATTTGAACCAGCGTAGACATATCGTCAACGAATTTACAGTCCGTCCCCATTAACCGCTCGGGCATCGACCCAGGAAGAATTTTTTCTAGGCTTTTTGATAATCTATGATTAACCTCTTTTTATAATACTCCCTACCCCCAGGGGAAGTCGAATCCCCGCTGCCTCCTTGAAAGAGAGATGTCCTGAACCACTAGACGATGGGGGCATCACTAGACGATAGCACCATATACAACCACTCGTCATTATACTATAATGATAGTATGAGCAGTTTTTTGGAATTGTCAATATACTCTTCGAACTAGATCAAAGAAAAGAGTCTTTACTACTTTTCTGTTATGCTTTCATAGGATTTTTTTTTAGTTGATGGTTAGGTTAATTCACGGATCATCCCCTACTTTTTAAGCTTTTTAAGGTTAAGGAAATTCGTTTAAAGGGTATAGAATACGAATAGACTAATAAAAAGGAATCTAAATTAGTTCAGTACAGGTATTGATTGCTATAACAGGAAAAAGAGTCCAATTTCATTTTTTTTTTGTAATTTTAACTCTGTGCTTCGTTTAGTGTTCAGACCAAAAATGTGGGCATCTCGCACTAAACTAAGTCATAAAATTGCAAAAAAAAAAAAATGGGAGACATTTTCAAAAAAGAAATGAATGAATTTAGTAGAAAAGTACTTTATCGGATTCGAACCGATGACTTCTGTCTTACCAAGGCATTATTCTACCACTAAGCGAAAAGCCCTTTATCGGATTTGAACCGATGACTTATGCCTTACCATGGCATTACTCTACCACTGAGTTAAAAGGGCTTTTTATTCAATAATTAGCCACTTTCATTTACCATTATGGGTCTACTGCATAATGTACATATTACATGTATATATTAATGTACATAATATATGTATATATAGAGATATGTAGAGATTTTCTTTTCTATATATCGAGATCGAGATATCGAAGTTTATTTATGGCGAGGTTTAAAATCTTGAGAAAATTAAGAAAAATAAGAAAATCTTTCATATTATCTCTTATCACTTGCACAAAGTATAGGTATTTATTATTATATAAATAAATACATATACATATCATGTATAATAAAATACATGAACAGAGAATTGACACACCCAAAAATTATTATATATATCGGATACACTTGAAGAGGCTAAGTTCATAGGTATGTAAACACGATCTCGTACGACTCACCAAACCAAAGTCCGGAAGTTCCATTTTTTTTGTTAAGAAGAGAACAAATATGTATCAATTGTTGAATCGGATACAACAATGGGCCAAAAAGGCCAAAGGGGCAATAAGAACTGCTGTTAAAAAAATGATAAACTTTTTTTTATCTTTAGGCTATTCACTTTTCACGTGCTCAGAATGTTCTGCAGAATTAGGGACTTTTTTCTTCTATTGGCTGATCTTATGATGAGAACTTTCTCCATTTATGTTTTATTTCCCCTAATTCTAATTGGGTGGGGTATAAAGGAATTTGCGCTCTTCATATACCCCTATGGCTGGATAGTAATTTTCAGTGATATACTTCTTATCTGTTTTGGTGAGAGATTGAAACAATTTTTAGCAGGCATCTTTTGGAAAAACTTTCGAGTTCAAAACTTTTTCATTTTCTTAAAAAGTTTTGGACGGATTTGTTGAAACGATTTTCAACAGGTACCCCTTGGAAATGGGGTACTTGACTATTCTACAAGGATTATAGTGGATTTGGAACAAACTATGTTGGAGTTTTATCAACAATTTTATTCTAAAAAAAAGGGTTGGGAGTCGAATTTATACTGCAGAGTATCAAAATTATACTACTGCCTGTCCAACAAAAATAAAAAGCATATCCTACATACCTAACTCCTCCAGGTTCAGGGTTTTCCGTTTCCGAACACTAGGAAAAGGGAGGATTCTAGATTTTCGATCCTAGGGTTAAAAGGAAGGGGATAGATACCCAATATGATTCTTAGGAGGAACGTTTGGTAATGGTTCTCTATGCTCTTTTTTATGTGTTCTTAGTTCTATTCATCTTCTTTGATTCTTTTAAACAAGAATCTAATAAACTAGAATTGAGCGGAAAAGAAGAGAGGAAATTAGGAAATGGAGAGGATCGACTAACCAGCGATTCGTATCTGCTTTTCTTTTTAAGTTATTACTCTTTGTTGCTTCTCTCAAGCGATAGACGAAGTCTATGAAAAATTTTGGAAAGTCATCTCACTCCTTCCCTATGGCTCGCACTTCATGATACGTGGAGGAAGAAAACATCTTTCGCAATTTCTTTGTTCAATTCTGAACAAAAAAGAAAAGGAAGAAAGGGATTTATGGGGACTGTACTGCCTTTATATCTCTTAGTATATATTGTAGGAATAATTAAACGATTCCTTACAACAGTCTGGCACATTTACGTCCTCACAAATAATGATCCTTGTAGTCATAACCGTAGAATAGATCCTAATCGAAATGCATACATTTGGTTCATACGCTATTGGTATGGTAAGAAGAGATGTATTTTACAGACTAGAGAGGGGCTATCTAAATCCTAAAGTAAAGGTCCGCGATTGAAGTACCAACCGCCCACCGCCATGAACTTTCTCCTTTGATTCGATAAGGTGGAATTAGCCTCCTTCTCGAATGGCTACCCTTGACAAAGGGTAGCATTGGTATCATAATCTACATGTAGCGGGTATAGTTTAGTGGTAAAAGTGTGATTCGTTCTATTAATAACTGAATTTGAAATGATATACTTAAGGCATCCTTAAGTTTTTTTATATTCATATTCCGATGAAAACTTTAGTTCTTATAAAGGATTTAATCCTTTTCCTCTCAATAGCATATTGAGGAAGAATATACATTCTCCCGATTAGTATCCAAAGACTAATTGAATTTGCATCTAAAATACAAATTCGATTATGAGTACGTAGTCGCGAAGCATAATTTTGCATTGGATTAAGTATTCCGATAAGTATTCCGATTGAATAAATATGAGTAAAGGATCTATGGATGAAGATACAAAAAAGGTTATTTCCAATCGTAACTAAATCTTCTTTTGTTTTGTAGGAAATGGAAGCCCAATAGCTAAAAAACGATGGTTTTGGTTTACTAGAACCATCAGTATATTATATTGTTTCAGCTCGGTGGAAACCCAACTCTTTTCCTCAGGATCTCTTGAATGAAATTAGGGAACGAAGTAAGTAGATTAGATAGATATTTAGGAGAATTTCTATCTCCTATTCTATAGGGATCATCTAGAAAGCGGAGAGCTTTGGTTCCATTCAGACAGAAAAGCTGACATAGATGTTAAGTGGTGAGAATATCCATAAAGGAGCCGAATGAAATCAAAATTTCATGTTCGGATTTGAATTAGAGACGTCAAAAATAATCAACCAACGTCGACTATAACCCCTAGCCTTCCAAGCTAACGATGCGGGTTCGATTCCCGCTACCCGCTCCATTCTGTATAAAAAGACTATTCCATTTGTTTGTCTAGACATGGTAGAGACTTGTATTCCACCTTTTTCTTTCGTCCACCAGTTTTCGGCCCTACAGAGCGGAGTAGAGCAGTTTGGTAGCTCACGAGGCTCATAACCTTGAGGTCACGGGTTCGATTCCCGTCTCCGCACTTAGCAGTCCGTATAAATGGACTATTCTATTTGTATATATATGATAGAGGGCTATATCCAACCCTTTTTTTTTATTTAGCAGGCAGAAAAAAAAAAAAAAAAATGAAAGAAAAGCATAGCCTATCCCCCTTTCAAAACCGTTTGTCTCTTGTTTGTCTCGGCGAATCCCCGGTTTAGGGAACTTTCTTAGAAAGTTGGATTTGCACCCTCGAAGCACTCTTTTTTTTTTGAGTCGGGTGCAAAGGAAGGATAAGATAGGAAGGGGTACAGTACTAGACTAACAACTACTTAATTTAATATTCATTTAATATTAAATAGTAATTTAATAGAAGTAGTTAAGTAGTCATTTACTATAATAATTTACTATATTAAAAATAAATATATATAATTTACTATAATATAAACTATAATATTAAATATAAACTATAATATTAAGTAGTTAAGTAGTCAACTAGACTGAATTTTTTATCATAGCACCTTACTAAATTAAGCTGGCGAGCGACGGGAATCGAACCCGTATCTTCTCCTTGGCAAGGAGATGTTTTACCACTGAACTACGCTCGCTACATTGAACTACGCTTGCTACGTCCTATATTTTATAGGGTATATCCACCTGGGTCGACCGTCTATGTCTGGGTCGACCGTCTATGTCTGGGTCGACCGTTTCATTTTCTATTAGAGTTTTCTTTTTATTAACTGTCTATCAATCAATATTCTAATGGCAATAGAATTTCATAATAATGAAAGAGAAGAGGTAATAATTCGGAACGAAAATAGCATTTTAATGTGTATAAAAATCCTAATTTTTTCGAAAAAGGGCCTTTCTTTTTATTTATTTTGTATCGGGTTACTAAATACTAAACAAATTCAAGAAATAAGAGAATTCAGAATAGCTACCAGAAAGACTAATCCAATCCATAATGATGTACCGGAAAATACAACGTTTTTATTATTTGACCAACCATCAGGAGAAGCAAATACAAGGGGTACACTAATTACTAAAACTGAGGAAGTCGCAATTAATGCAAAAACAGCTAATTGGAAAGCAATATTCATATTTATAATCCTCCAAACTACCTTCAAATAAAGTTGACTACATATTTCTATTTGATCCCTCACTTAATCAAAATTGTATGAAAATACAAGAAGTAGGAGGGGTTTAATCATGAATCCATTGATTCTTCTTTTTATTAAAACTTTTTCCTTACCGCTTTATACAGAGATATATTGAAAGTGGACTTGCATCTGAGATGAGTTAGTAGATCATTTCATATAGCTATGTTCTATTTGTAGGAATAAAATAGGGATTGGGCTGTGGAGAGATGGCTGAGTGGTTGATAGCTCCGGTCTTGAAAACCGGTATAGTTCTAGGAAACTATCGAGGGTTCGAATCCCTCTCTCTCCTTTTGTATATTGAATACATTTGCTTCTTTCTATCTATGTTTTTCTTTGTGCAGCCCCCCTTATATCATTCTTTCATAAAAAAGCATGAATGGCTCGGCTAGATGGAATAACCGAGCCAGAACAGAAAAAAACTAGAACAGGTATAAATAAAAAATCTTAGTTAAGAGGGGTCATGTAAAGAACAGGTTCCAAATCGCGATCAATTCCCTTTTCAAAGCCTGCTGCAGCAGCTCGGGCTCTTCCTGCATGCCACAAATGGCCCACAAAAAAGAAGAATCCTAGAACAAAATGGGAGGTCGCTAACCAACTTCTAGGGGAGACATAATTAACAGCATTGATCTCGGTAGCTACGCCACCCACGGAATTTAAAGAGCCTAAAGGAGCATGGGTCATATATTCTGCTGAACGTCGTTCTTGCCAAGGTTGGATGTCTTTTTTCAACCTACTCAAGTCCAAACCGTTGGGGCCCCTTAGAGGTTCTAACCACGGAGCACGAAGGTCCCAAAAACGCATAGTTTCCCCTCCAAAAATAACCTCTCCCGTTGGGGAACGCATTAGATATTTACCTAAACCCGTCGGTCCTTGGGCAGACCCTACATTAGCTCCAAGACGCTGGTCTCTAACTAGAAAAGTAAATGCTTGAGCTTGAGAAGCTTCTGGTCCAGTGGGCCCGTAAAACTCACTTGGATAAGCCGTATTATTGAACCAGACAAAACAACAAGCGATAAAACCAAAAACAGATAAAGCACCTAAACTATAAGACAAGTAAGCTTCGCCAGACCATACAAATGCACGGCGAGCCCATGCAAAGGGTTTGGTTAAGATATGCCAAATTCCGCCAAGTACACAAATGGAACCCAACCATACATGTCCCCCAATTATATCTTCTAAATCATCCACACTAACAATCCATCCTTCTCCCCCAAAAGGGGATTTTAGTAAATAACCAAATATAACACCGGGGCTAAGGGTCAAATTGGTAATTTTTCTTACATCCCCCCCCCCGGGGGCCCAGGTATCATATACGCCGCCAAAATAAAGAGCCTTGAGTACTAGAAGAAAAGCACCTAGACCTAACAAAATTAAGTGAATACCCAAATTGTAGTCATTTTATTTCTATCTTTCCATACATAACCAAAGAATGGAAAAGATTCTTCAAGAGTCTCGGGTCCCAGAAGCGCGTGATAAATGCCACCGAAGCCTAAGACTGCGGAGGAAATTAAGTGAAGTACTCCGGATACAAAGTAAGGAAAAGTATCTAGAACTTCTCCCCCCGGCCCTACTCCCCAACCTAGAGTAGCTAAGTGCGGAAGTAAAATCAACCCTTGTTCATACATGGGCTTTTCTGGTACGAAATGGGCCACTTCAAATAGGTTCATTGCTCCGGCCCAGAATACGATTAATCCGGCATGGGCTACATGAGCTCCAAGTAGTTTACCGGACAAATTGATAAGTCTGGCATTCCCAGCCCACCAAGCAAAGCCGGTGGTTTCTTGGTCACGACCAGCTAAAACGAAAGTTCCATTAAAGAGCGTTTCCACGTGGTAGAACCTCCTCAGGGAATATAAGATTTTCATGAGGCTGATCCTGAGCTGCCATCCACGCACGAATACCCTCGTTTAAAAGAATATTTTTGGTGTAGAAAGTCTCAAATTCAGGATCTTCCGCTGCACGGATTTCCTGGGAAACGAAGTCATAGGCACGTAGGTTCAGAGCCAGACCAACTACGCCAATAGCACTCATCCATAAACCGGTGACGGGTACAAATAGCATAAAGAAATGTAACCAACGTTTATTGGAAAAAGCAACACCAAAGATTTGGGACCAAAAGCGGTTAGCAGTGACCATTGAATAAGTTTCTTCAGCTTGAGTTGGGTTAAAAGCACGGAAGGTATTTGCACCATCGCCATCTTCGAATAGAGTGTTTTCTACGGTAGCCCCGTGGATAGCGCATAGCAGAGCTGCGCCTAATACTCCGGCAACTCCCATCATATGAAATGGGTTCAACGTCCAATTATGAAATCCTTGGAAGAAAAGGATGAACCGAAATATAGCTGCTACGCCAAAACTCGGCGCAAAGAACCAACCAGATTGTCCCAGTGGATAAATAAGGAATACGGAAACAAAAACAGCGATTGGACCAGAGAATGAAATTGCATTATAAGGCCGCAATTGAACAGACCGAGCAAGTTCAAATTGACGTAGCATGAAACCTATTAGTGCAAAAGCTCCATGGAGAGCGACAAAAGTCCAAAGACCACCTAATTGACACCAACGAGTAAAATCTCCCTGTGCTTCCGGTCCCCATAGTAGCAACAAAGAGTGTGCTAAACTATTGGCAGGTGTGGAAACCGCCGCGGTTAAGAAATTGCAACCTTCCAAATAGGAACTAGCCAATCCATGGGTATACCAAGAAGTTACAAAAGTAGTCCCTGTAAACCAACCCCCTAAAGCGAAATAAGCACAAGGAAAGAGCAATAAGCCGGACCATCCTACAAAAACGAAACGGTCCCTTCGTAACCAGTCGTCCATAATATCAAATAGATCGTTTTCTTCTTTAGTAACTCTACCAACGGCTATAGTCATAGTGATCCTCCTATTCAATTACTTCAACCATTTTCGAGCACCTCATATTACTTCCAGGGCATACGATAGTTTGATTATCTGTGGACGATTTCTTTCTCGTTCAATGCCCTTTTTCAGTCGTCTCGAAGATAGAAATTTTGCATTTTTATCTATGGGGTCACAACCCAGGTCGTGCTAAATCCACAAATTTCATTTAATTCATTTTTCTTATACTATAGAAAAGAAATAAAGAAATAAACATTTGAATTCAGCATTATTCCATGATTTCTATTTCAAAGCCCATTTTTTAAGGGAAAACCCCTCTTTTCTCATTCGCTCTCTATTGCATGGGTGGAAGAACAAAAATGGAATTCTGAAAAAAAAAAGAAAGATATTGAAAAGAAAAATTGACTTTTGAAACCCTTTATTTATTATGTGTAACGGAAAAGAGTTGCGATTTCTTCTTATTCCTATAGAACGTCTAGTAACAAGAATATGAAATCGTAAATAGCGAAAAATTCTTGCCTTGCGCGATCTAAGTCTAAGGAAATACAAAAATGCGCTTATACACCAATTTCATCCACATCGAATTTATATATCAGAATAGCAGATAGAGGCATTATTCAAGGGGTCAGGTCTACTTACTTTATCTTTCTTTCCCATTTTATTGTGGGTTTGATAAGAACCTTTTTTGCTTTGTGGATAAATAAAAAAAAAGAGTTTTTTTTTTAACCCGCTTGTTTTATTCTAACAAATTCTATATGGAACTGCCCGCTGAAGAGAAAAAAGATCTGATTGTCTTTCAGCCTATATCGAATTTTGGAAAGAAAAAACCAGAATTTTCTTCTTTTTTTTATTAACATTAAGAAAAAAGAATATAATTAAAATGGAATTGGCAATATAATTTTTATGCACTTTTGAAATGAAAGAAAAAGGAAGGATTTTTGACAATCGTTATTTCTTGCCTCTGCCATATCATGAAAACCTTTCGATTTGGAACGGGGAGAGATGGCTGAGTGGACTAAAGCGGCGGATTGCTAATCCGTTGTACAATTTTTTTGTACCGAGGGTTCGAATCCCTCTCTTTCCGCCCCCTCGGATCATTTGGGACTTTCGAATTGTAAGGAATTCTGACCCCCGGATTTTCTCATAAATAAATGTACGAAATAAATCCAATTTAAATTTATAAGAAAAAATTCCAAAAAATTTTTGATTTTTACTCCTCACGCCCAGGATTACGTCCTGGGTCATTAGATAAGAATCCAAAGATAAAGAGGGAAACAAAGAATATCACTACTGTATAAACAAAAAGTTTGAGAGTAAGCATTACATAATCTCCAAAATTTTTTTTGTTAAGGAATAGATTACCCATTTTTCCTTACCACACGGATCCACTAGGATGGGTTTTCTTTATTTTGACACCTAAAAATGCAAAAATCAATTCTTAAAAAAATTGCAAGAATTGCTTTATAATAAGCACTCTTATCAATATCAAAAATTAGTTTAGGTATTGTGTGGGTACCTAAAGGTACCTGTTCAACGTAGGCGCAGGGGGTAGAAAGGCTGATCAAAATTTATTGCTGCAGCTATACATTCAATGTAGAAGAATTTTCATTTTAGAATCGAAGGTTCATAATATAAGACTTCTCGGCTCTTATCCATTTTTTTTTTTTGGAATGAATACATCATTCAATTTGGCAGGCAGAATAGTAAAGATTTCATCGAAAACTTACAGCAGCTTGCCAAACAAACGCTAATAGAAAAAAGAGTACAGGTATGACAGGCATAACATCCACGATTGGGTTGAAAATGGCATAAGCTTCGGGTAATTTGGCGAAGAAAAAGCTAGTCGGACAAAGAACAGAATTAAAACAGATACAGGTTAAACTAAGTATATTAGGCATAACAAGCATTTCATTCTTGTAGAGTAGATAATTGGATTTTGATTGAGTTATTTTTATAAGGGAAAAAGCAAAAGAAAAGGTAGATTCCAAATCCTTTTTTCTTCGGACTTTCCCAAACACAAAATACCTCCTTGTATTCGCATTCTCAAATGAGAATGGAAGAAATTCGACTTTCATATAATATCTTAATAGAATTCCATGTAATGATCAATGCATTTTTTGGATTCTATATTATCTGCATGTCTAGAATCCTAGCAAGAAAATATCCCTCATTTTTTAGGTAATTGAAGTGGGATTGACGAATAATATATAAAAATAATAGTGTTTATTAGTGTTTCATAAAACGAAATGACATGGGGCGTGGCCAAGTGGTAAGGCAGCGGGTTTTGGTCCCGTTACTCGGAGGTTCGAATCCTTTCGTCCCAGATTTTTTCTGATGAAGCGAAAGATAGAATCGTATTGTGCCCTGCACGACACAAAAGTTTATTAAAGAGAATAATTATCTCTTATGAACTCGTAGATTAGATGCATTTCTAAGCATTTTTTTCTTTCTCAGAAAACAAAAAATAAAGTGTCAAGTCCAGTCAAATTTAATATCTTTATTTTCATGAAAAATTTTTGTCTATCAGGCACATTCAGGATATGCCCCTACTACTCATTACTCATATGTGTTTTGAATATGTGTTTTGAAATTGGAACTTTTTGGATAAACTTTATACCCCGTATCTATGAAGTGGGAATTCTTACAGGATCCATTTGACACCCAATATGAAAGAAAAGAAGTACCCCCTATTTATTTTCCCAAAACTAAAGAACTAAAGTAAGTAAAAAAAAAAAAATTAATGAGGTAAAACACTGTATAGAAAATGAGACCTATCCCTTTATGATAGAGATAGATTTTTGTTGTATTATTTGTTTTCTTGTATTATTAGTAAAAAAGAAGCGTCCTTCTTTTCTTTGGTTAAGCGAAAACGATCTCGATCTGTGATTCTTTAAATATCCAGAATGATCCATTTCGGTAAGGTTAAGGTAAGAACTGTTCGTTGGATAGAATGGATTCGAAAAAATCGTACTTTTCTTATTTTTTATTTTGAGTTCTTTCTTTTGTTATTCGAGTCGAAGAAGTATGAGAATTTTAGAACTACTCAAAAACGACCAATCTTTTCATTGGCATAGCTTATTTGTTTATATAGTTAATTGTTTTTGTTACAGAAAAATAGATTAATTCATTAAATTAATTCCACTTTTTTTGAGGTTGATAGTTTATTTGTTGGGAAAGAGTGGATCCTTCTCATTTCAGGATTAATCATCTTGAGTTCTCTGTTGAAAATGGAAATTCAATAATAATAATAAATAAGTCTTAAGTAAACTATTTTATTCCTCTTTTTCGAACTATGTTTCATTCATATGATAGAATATGGGTTTAAATAAATTGTATCTTTGCAGAGTGTTCCCCGATAAATACTTATTTCTTTTATCCAATTTTCTCCATAGATAGCAGGTTTGAATTAGTATACAAAAGCAATGACTATTCATGATTCCATCCATATTGGATCAATTCTCGATACCATTTTGCAATGAAATTAGAGGAATGTTATGGTAAAACTTCGTTTAAAACGATGTGGTAGAAAGCAACGTGCGACTTGAAGGACATGATCGATTGTGGATTTGCCTATCCATCATTTTCCATAGTAATGAAAATGCTCTTGGCTCGACATAGTCTGTTCTATTCGTCCCGAACCGAATTTTCGCTGGGTTGTTTGTAAGTAAAGTAAATAGTACACGATGGAGCTCGAGAGGACAGAATTTCTTTTTGATCAAGGGAAAGAATCTAGGGTTAGTGAAAACTAATAAATTAGGCCAACTTTGTCAGTCTATCCTTAATATAGAAATCAAAAGGTTAAAATAAGAAAAAGTCTAATTTTGGAAGATTGGAAAAACTTTTTTGATGAAAAGTCTATCTGAATCAATTGTTCATATTTGATTTCTATAGAAGAGTGAAATGCTTTATCGAAGGAAATAAGAAAAAAGAAAGGGTATGTTGCTACTCTTTTGAAAGAAAAAAGAATAGGAGTTCCCGAAGTAATGTCTAAACCCAAGGATTTCACAAATCAAAGATAAAGGATTCCGGAACAAGTAAACACGATTTTCAACCGTCTCAACAATAGAATTAGATCTGAATAAGGAATAAAAGTCAATTTGTTCGAGATGAGATAAAGAAAAGAGTTTAGAGACGACTCAAAAAATTTCGAAGGGTTTTTCTTTTGAAGTTTGTCAGTAAAAATTAGCCAACTTGAGTCATGAGTATAAATGAAATTTGTTTTTTCTTTTCTTTAAGGAAATTAATGCAAGTCATAATCGAATTTCTATCTATTTGCATTATAGACAGATTGCATTATAGACAGAAATTCGAATCATTTTCTCGAGCCGTATGAGGAGAAAACCTCCTATACGTTTCTAGGGGGGGGTTGTTTATCTACATCTATCCCAATAAGCTATCTATCGAATCGTTGCAATTGATGTTCGATCTCGAAGAGAAGGAAGAGATCTTCGAAAAGTAGGTTTTTATGATCCGATAAAGAATCAAACTTGTTTAAATGTTCCAGCTATTCTCTATTTCCTTGAAAAGGGTGCTCAACCTACAAGAACAGTTTATGATATTTTAAGGAAGGCAGAATTCTTTAAAGATAAAGAAAGAACTTTGAGTTAATTGAAGAACTAAATGAATAAAAAAGTAGGAGAGGGTCCTTAGTACCCCTTAATTATTTAGACACAATTTGCCTCTTTCTTAGTCCTATTTTTTTTTTGCTGCATTTATGTCGTGCCAATCCAACAAAAGTCCCTATTTTATTTCCTTTTTATATCTAATTACATTGTATTTGCATTGACAAAGGTCTATTGAACAAATAGAATTTGTAGATAGATGGGTCTCTTTATTGTCACTCCATATTAGGTATTTCTGTCTACACTTCATTCAAATGATAGGGTTGCCCCTCTTGCATGTACTCTCATACACATACAAGATTATTTTACTTCTTTAAATTGCCAAAAAAATCACAATTTTGCCATTGTGATTGGGGCTGCTTTTTTTTTTTACCCTTAGCCTTAGTGAAATTTAACCGGATCTGTTCATTTTTGTATTTGAGTGTTTTTAATGGATTAGAAAATCTTTCTTTTGATGTCTTGCTAATTCAATGTGGTATAATTTCATCGATTTTTAGATTTTGATCGTATCTAAGAGATCCTATTTTATCCGGGTTGCTAACTCAATGGTAGAGTACTCGGCTTTTAAGTGCGGCTATGATCTTTTACACATTTGGATGAAGCAACAAATTCGTCCAGACTCTTGGTAGAGTCTAGAAGACCACGACTGATCCTCAAAGGTAATGAATGGAAAAAATAGCATGTCGTAATAAAATCAATTTCTTTTTTTTTTTTTAATAAAAAAAATTCTGATTTTCTGGGTCTAGTGAATAAATGGATAGAGCCTGGCTCTAATTCTGGTAAAATAAAAAAAAAGCAACGAGCTTAACTTCTTAATTGGTTAATTGGAAGGATTCCCCGATCTAATTAGACGTTAAAAATAGATTAGTGCCTAATGTGGGGAAAGGTTAGGTTTTCCTATGAATGGACCCTTTACTTTTTTTTTTTAGAAATCCTAATTATTCTTGATTATGGATTGAAAAGAGATGTTATGAATTGAATGTGTAAAAGAAACAGTATATTGATAAAGAGACTGTATTCCAAAGTCAAAAGAGCGATTGGCCTGCAAAAATAAAAGATTTGTTCTTGTTTGTTTTATAATTAGAACAAACATAAACTAATTAGATAGAAAAGGAGTGGAAAAAGTTCTATGGATTAGACTCCCTTTCTTTCCTGGGTTTGTATTATGCAACACCTTGTTCTGACCATATTGCACTATGTATCATCATTTGATAAACCGAGAAATGCTTTTTTTCTCTATTTCAAGTAGAAATACAAATGGAAAAATTCGAAGGGTATTCAGAAAAACAGAAATCTCGTCAACACTACTTCGTCTACCCACTTCTCTTTCAGGAATATATTTATGCATTTGCTCATGATTATGGATTAAATGGTTCCGAACCCGTGGAAATTTTTGGTTGTAATAACAAGAAATTTAGTTCACTACTTGTGAAACGTTTAATTATTCGAATGTATCAGCAGAATTTTTTAATTAATTCGGTTAATTATCCTAACCAAGATCGATTGTTGGATCACCGTAATTATTTTTATTCTGAGTTTTATTCTCAGATTCTATCTGAGGGGTTTGCGATCGTTGTAGAAATCCCACTCTCGCTAGGGCAACTATCTTGTCCGGAAGAAAAAGAAATACCAAATTTTCAAAATTTACAATCTATTCATTCAATATTTCCCTTTTTAGAAGACAAATTTTTGCATTTACATTATCTATCACATATAAAAATACCCTATCCTATCCATTTAGAAATCCTGGTTCAACTCCTTGAATACCGGATTCAAGATGTTCCCTCTTTGCATTTATTGCGATTCTTTCTCCACTATTATTCGAATTGGAATAGTTTTATTACTTCAATGAAATCCATTTTTCTTTTGAAAAAAGAAAATAAAAGACTATTTCGATTCCTATATAACTCTTATGTATCAGAATATGAATTTTTCTTGTTGTTTCTTCATAAACAATCTTCTTGCTTACGATTAACATCTTCTGGAACCTTTCTGGAACGAATCATCTTTTCTGGGAAGATGGAACATTTTGGTGTAATGTACCCGGGGTTTTTTCGGAAAACCATATGGTTCTTTATGGATCCTCTTATGCATTATGTTCGATATCAAGGAAAGGCAATTCTTGCATCAAAAGGCACTCTTCTTTTGAAGAAGAAATGGAAATCTTACCTTGTCAATTTCTCGCAATATTTTTTCTCTTTTTGGACTCAACCACAAAGGATTCGTCTAAACCAATTAACAAACTCTTGCTTCGATTTTCTGGGGTACCTTTCAAGTGTACCAATAAATACTTTGTTAGTAAGGAATCAAATGCTGGAGAATTCTTTTCTAATAGATACTCGAATGAAAAAATTCGATACCACAGTCCTTGCAACTCCCCTTGTCGGATCCTTATCAAAAGCTCAATTTTGTACTGGATCGGGGCATCCTATTAGTAAACCCGTTTGGACTGATTTATCAGATTGGGATATTCTTGATCGTTTTGGTCGGATATGTAGAAATATTTTTCATTATCATAGTGGATCTTCGAAAAAACAGACTTTGTATCGACTAAAATATATACTTCGACTTTCATGTGCTAGAACTTTAGCTCGTAAACATAAAAGTACGGTACGAACTTTTATGCAACGATTGGGTTCGGTATTTTTAGAAGAATTTTTTACGGAAGAAGAGCAAGTTTTTTCTTTGATGTTCACCAAAACAATTCACTTTTCTTTCCATGGATCACACAGTGAGCGTATTTGGTATTTGGATATTATCCGTATCAATGACCTGGTGAATCCTCTTACTCTTAATTAATCATTAGACAAAATTAATAAACTAGAAAAGATCGATATCAAGATAAAACTTGCACATTTTCCATTCTGAAATGTTCCATAGTAGGTGAATCACTTTAACTAATTAAAAATTCTCAAAATTAGTGGACTTCCTCTTCGGAATAGAAATTGGCTATTTCCACATAGGGAAAGTCGTGTGCAATGAAAAATGCAAGCACGATTTGGGGAGGGGTTTTTTCTATTGTAACAAGGAAGAATTATCTACTCCATCCGACTAGTTCCGGGTTCGAGTCCCGGGCAACCCATATGGAAAATAGAAAAGAGCAATCTGAGTTTTTCATTTTTACTAACTTAATTTCCCAAATTTTTGGATTTGGTAAATGAAGTTATACGAAAATCCAATCGTTGGGGCTGGCTTGGTTGACATTGGTATATAGACTATGTTATACTGTTAAATAACAAGCCTTCTATTATCTATTTTCTTTCTAGTTAATACGTGTGCTTGGGAGTCCTTGCAATTTGAATAAACCAAGATCTTACCATGACTGCAATTTTAGAGAGACGCGAAAGTACAAGCCTGTGGGGTCGCTTCTGCAACTGGATAACTAGCACCGAAAACCGTCTTTACATTGGATGGTTCGGTGTTTTGATGATCCCTACCTTATTGACCGCAACTTCCGTATTTATTATCGCCTTCATCGCTGCTCCTCCAGTAGATATTGATGGTATTCGTGAGCCTGTTTCTGGTTCTTTACTTTATGGAAACAATATTATCTCTGGTGCTATTATTCCTACTTCTGCGGCGATCGGATTGCATTTTTACCCAATTTGGGAAGCTGCATCTGTTGATGAATGGTTATACAATGGCGGTCCTTATGAGCTAATTGTTCTACACTTCTTACTTGGTGTAGCTTGTTATATGGGTCGTGAGTGGGAACTTAGTTTCCGTCTGGGTATGCGCCCTTGGATTGCTGTTGCATATTCAGCTCCTGTTGCAGCTGCTACTGCTGTTTTCTTGATTTACCCTATTGGTCAAGGAAGTTTCTCTGATGGTATGCCTTTAGGAATATCTGGTACTTTCAACTTTATGATTGTATTCCAGGCAGAGCACAACATCCTTATGCATCCATTTCACATGTTAGGTGTAGCTGGTGTATTCGGCGGTTCCCTATTCAGTGCTATGCATGGTTCCTTGGTAACCTCTAGTTTGATCAGGGAAACCACTGAAAATGAGTCTGCTAATGAGGGTTACAAATTTGGTCAGGAAGAAGAGACTTATAATATTGTGGCTGCTCACGGTTATTTTGGTCGATTAATCTTCCAATATGCTAGTTTCAACAATTCTCGTTCTTTACACTTCTTCTTGGCTGCTTGGCCTGTAGTAGGGATCTGGTTCACTGCTTTAGGTATTAGTACTATGGCATTCAACCTAAATGGTTTCAATTTCAACCAATCTGTAGTTGATAGCCAAGGTCGCGTTATTAATACTTGGGCTGATATCATCAACCGTGCTAATCTTGGTATGGAGGTAATGCACGAACGTAATGCTCACAACTTCCCTCTAGACCTAGCTGCTCTTGAAGTTCCTTACCTTAATGGATAAGGTTTTTCTCCTAAACATATAGGAATTTTTGAAGGAAGGAAAGCCGGAAATACCCAATATCTTGTTCCAACAGGATATTGGGTATTTCTTTGTTTATTCTGAATCTTTCTATTCTGAATTCAATTAACGACGAGATTTAGTATCCTTTCTTGTACTTTCATAACTCGTGAAATGCCGAGTAGGCACGAATTCCCCCAATTTGCGACCTACCATAGGATTTGTTATGTAAATAGGTATATGTTCTTTTCCATTATGAATCGCGATTGTATGGCCAACCATTGCGGGTAGAATGCTAGATGCCCGGGACCACGTTACTATTATTTCTTTCTCCTCCTTCATATTGACCTTTTCGATTTTTGCCAATAAATGACGAGCTACAAAAGGATTCGTTTTTTTTTCGTGTCACAGCTGATTACTCCTTTTTTTCATTTTAAAGAGTGGCATCCTATGTCCACTATCTCGATCGAGGTATGGAGGTCAGAATAAATAGAATAATAATGAATGGAAAAAAGAGAAAATCCTTTAGCTGGATAAGGGGCGGATGTAGCCAAGTGGATCAAGGCAGTGGATTGTGAATCCACCATGCGCGGGTTCAATTCCCGTCGTTCGCCCATCGCATTATTGCAAATTCCAAAAATGCAATTTTCCATATTCCTAGTTACGTATTTACTTACGGCGACGAAGAATAAAACTATCACTATATTTTTTCCTTTTCCTAGTTCTTCTTCCAAGCGCAGGATAACCCCAAGGGGTTGTGGGTTTTTTTCTACCAATGGGGGCTTTCCCTTCACCACCCCCATGGGGGTGGTCCACAGGGTTCATAACTACCCCTCTTACTACGGGGCGTTTACCTAGCCAACACTTAGATCCGGCTCTACCCAAACTTTTTTGGTTCACCCCAACATTACCCACTTGTCCGACTGTTGCTAAGCAGTTTTGGGATACCAAACGGACCTCCCCAGATGGTAATCTTAAAGTGGCCAATTTACCCTCTTTTGCAATCAGTTTCGCTACAGCACCTGCTGCTCTAGCTAATTGCCCACCCCTTCCACGTGTGATTTCTATGTTATGTATGGCCGTGCCTAAGGGCATATCGGTTGAAGTAGATTCTTCTTTTTTCTCAAAAAACCCCTTCCCAAACTGTACAAGCTTCTTCCAAAGCATACGGCTTTCTAGATGTATATGACGATCTCTAGACAGATGGATCTTATATGAATCGTATGATGAAGTACCACATGAGTGGATATATAGAAAAGGAATCCAAATCCGCCGAATCGCTCATGTTATGATCTTCTACATCCTAGGTCTCCGCGTTCCGTCATCTGGCTTATGTTCTTCATGTAGCATTCAGATCGAATGACTCTATGAAATTACGTCGATACTTCCACATATTATGGGTAACGTAGGAGACATCCCTATTTTCACCCGGGGGTCTTAATTACCACTGCTTAACTTTCAATTCGCCTCTGACCATCAAATTAAATGTGAATAACCCGTCCTCCTCTCTTTGAAACAAGGGGCGCTTCCGGTTCTGTGCGTGCTTCAAACAATTTTGTCTTCTCCATATTACCATATCTCTAGAGTCAATAATTTTCTATGAGGAACTACTGAACTCAATCACTTGCTGCCGTTACTCAACAGTTTTCTGTTGAGGTCTATCCCGTAGAGGTAGTCAAATTGGATCAGTGATCGATTTCTAGGTTTCGTCGTAAACCTAATTGGTTACTTCCAATTACGTAAATCAATAGTTCAAACCGCACTCAAAGGTAGGGCATTTCCCATTGATATAGGAACTTTTGTACCAGAAACAATAGTATCTCCAATTATAGCCCCTCTGGGATGTAAAATATATCTCTTCTCACCATCCCCATAGTGTATGAGACAAATGTATGCATTTCGATTAGGGTCGTATTCTATGGTTATGATTCTACCAGATATGTCTTTTTGATTCCGTCGAAAATCGATTTTACGGTATAGGCGCTTATGACCTCCCCCTCTATGCCTTGCGGTAATGATTCCTCTGGCATTACGACCTTTACCACAACGGTGCCGTCCATGGATCAATTTATTTCGTGGATTGGATTTCACTTGCCTGTCTACGGTTCCCTTGCGTGTGCTCGGGATAGGTGTTTTGTATAAATGTTTCGCCGTATTATTAAGTATTCTCCTTTAGTTCGTTTCTCTATCTAGAAGTGGAATAGAATAACCCGGTTGAAGGGTAATGATCATACGTCTGTAATGCATTGTATGTCCCAGAATAGGTCCCATTCTTCTACCCTTTCCGGGTAGTCGATGGCTATTCACAGCTACTACCTTAACACCAAAGAAGAGTTCGACCCAATGCTTTATTTCTGTCTTAGTGAATCCCGATTCGACATTAAAAGTATATTGATTCTTTCCCAATAAACGAAGACTCTTTTCTGTAAATACTGCGTATTTGATTCCATCCATAAATCGACTTTCCCCCCTATGCTCTGAGTTCCAGTATCGATAAGAATTCGAGTTCTTATTGTTCTTATGTTATGGTATGAATATACCATACCAATTCGTTATGTATGGATGATGGATGAGATTCCATGGATAGAGAGCCAATTCCAATAGACCGTTCCCGTTCGCGTGCATCCAGCAGGAATTGAACCCGCAAATTTACCAATTATGAGTTGGGCGCTTTAACCATTCAGCCATGGATGCTTAACAGGGATCATCGTACATCGTAAATAACCAATTTTCATATAGAAAGACATATCATAGAAAAATGAAATCGAAAATATTCGGAGATGGCAAATATTCGGAGATGACTATGAAAACACCTCTCCGGATCCTCGAATTGAAAGAGAGACTGAGAGGGATCAAGAATCCTAATTCTCGCTATTTGGAATGGATCCAATTCTATTGAGTCTGACCCATAGTGATCATTTCTCTTTAGCAAAGAATGACCTTGGTTATCAAAGGATTGAACAACCGAGATCCATTTACTTATGATACCTAGTTGACATTGCTAACAAGGATCTAATGAATTATGAGTTTAATAGATTCTCTTTAGCAGAAAGACGTATATTCCTTGCTCATTATCAGACAATCACTTATTCCCAAACCTCGTGTGGGGCTAATCGTTTTCATTTACCATCTCATGGAAAACCCTTTTCGTTCCGCTTAGCCCTATCGGGTATTTTAGTGATAGGTTCTATAGGAACTGGACAATCCTATTTGGTCAAATACCTAACGAAAAATTCCTATTTTCCTTTCATTAAGGTACGAGGGCTTCTTATTCCACAAGAACGAAAGCACCTTTTCATTCTTTCATATACTAGGGGTTTTTACTTGGAAAAGACAATGTTCCATACTAAAGGATTCGGGTCCATAACCACGAGTTCCAGTGCACTAGATCTTGTAGCACTTAGCAACGAGGCCCTATCCATTAGTATTCCACATAAGAAATCCATTATAGAAACTAATACAATTAGATTAGCTCTTCATAGACAAACTTGGGGTTTGCGAGCCAAGATAAGACCGGCTCGGGATCATGGGACCCTTTTCTATCAGATAGGAGGGGATCTTGTACAAAATAGACTTCTAAGTAATAACCCCATAGATCCTATATCTATCTATATAAAGAGGCAATCGTGTCAGGAAGCGGCTTTTTCTTTGGCCAAACGGTACTTCGAACTTGGAACGAGCATGAAGAGATTAACGAGACTTCTTTCTCTTTTGAGTTTTTCTGGCGGACCGGTCGCGCAAGATCTTTGGTCTTCCCCCGGAACCGATGAAAAAGTGGGTCGCTTCTTATGGACTCGCTCAGAATGATTCTTCTCTATCTATAGTTCATGGCCTATTAGAAGTAGAAGGTGCTCTGGTGCAATCCTTACCGACAGAAAAAGATTGCAGTCGGGTTGATAATAATCGAGTGCCATTACTTCGTCGGTCCGAACCAAGGAATCCGTTAGAAATGTTTTGAAATGGATATTGTTCTCTCTTTGATTAGGGATGCTATATGAAAAGAAGTGGAGTTTGAAAAAGGGAACGGAATGGTCAAACCGGAACTGCTAGAGGAACGAATTTTCAATAGCATAACTTGGGCTCCTAGAATATGGGGCCCTTGGGACAATCTATTTGATTGCAGGGACAGGTACGCTGAATATGACTGGGGATTTTCCTATGGGTATTGGAGCGGGTCCAAGCAGATTAAAGAGGATGAGTTGTCAGAGACTGCTATTTATTCGAATTATTTCTGGTATATTTATCATAAAAAGGGGGAGGTGCAAGAGACTGATTCGGACTTCTTGCAGAGTGGAACAATGCAGTACCAGACACGAGATATATCTTTCAAAGAAGAAGGCTTTTTTCGAATAAGCCAATTGATTTGGGACCTTCGGATCCATTCTTTTTCCTATTCAAAGATCAGGCCTTTGTCTCTGTGTTTTCACGTCGAGAATTCTTTGCAGATGAAGATGAAGAGATGGCAAAGCGGCTTAGTACCAGTACCTGGAGAAAAAAGCCTCCTAAACATATGGCTAGCAACTGGTTCACCAGGAGTACGCAAGAAAGGCAAAAGCACTACGAATTATTGATTTAGGAATGGGAATGGGCTAGAACCCTGGGCTCTTCCTTATATAATTAATGGTCTTTTCATTCTAATACTCTATCCGAGAGTTCTCAGTATTTAGCAAAGCTGTTCCTATCTAACGGAAGGCTCCTGGATCAAATGACAAAGACATTGTTTGTGGAGAAAGAGGTGGCTTTTCCCGGATGAAATGAAACATTTCATTTGTGTAACAGGAGAAAGATTTCCCACTCCTTAGCCGTAAAGATATGTGGCCATGAAAAAGGGAGGGGATTCAGTGGAACAGGATTGGCCGGGCGGTAGAGTCGTGGAAACACTTGTTGATTCCTATTTTGGACCCTAGCTCCATGGAACAATATGCTACTGCGGAAACATGGAAGAATTGCA